>NC_068435.1:11630515-11644309 GCF_023373465.1 Oncorhynchus keta
AGTGCTCCCGATTTATATCTGGAAAATAGCGTCATATACATGTAACACATCTGAGGTCAGATTGACTTGAAAAACATTTCTGCCTGCGATACTGACGATACCCCCCCCCCCCCTTTCCTGACAGACACACACACCGGCGCTCACACACATGGTGTGTGCACATTTGAATTTATTAGGTGTCCCTTAAAAGACACTTGGGGTTCGGTGGGCTGAGTGGGAGGGGAGAGTGAGTGTGTATTGCGTGTTACTACTACTACGGAGGAGAGAACGGTGGAAAGACCAACTCTCAATCTCTCTAGGAAGACGTCGCTGACCTCATCCGCCAGATGCACGCCATCTCGATGCACGCCATCTCGATGCACGCCATCTCGATGCACGCCATCTCGATGCACGCAATGAATTGCACAGGTTGTAAACGTCCCTCCTTTTCAGGAGCCACTTTCTATCATTTGAGAAGAAAAGACGTTTTGTCAAGCTGGCCCACGTGGAGCTGACAAACGACTTCCGCTTGCTTATTCATATGCACTCAGTACATTGTACAGTAGCACCTACAGTACATTCGTAAAGTATATTAATATGAAATAAATACTAATAACTACATTATTTCTGTTGCCATTTGTCATTGTGTACTTTTACTGTACTTTACGCTTTATGATGCTCATATACATTTCCTTTCTTTTTTTTCGGCTCCAGACACCTGGCTACTATATAACCCTCTTCAGGATGGATGTCCCTAAACTGGGACGGTTGTTGCTAACGTGCACTAATGTGACTAGAACGACGTTGTATACTACAGCCAACATTCCTGAACAGAAAATATTAAATTCTTGTTAAACTACCTGTAGTGTCCAAATAATAGTAGTTATTATGGTGAAAAAATACCATGCTATTGTTTGAGGAGAGTGCACAACCTCAAAACACTTTATCACTGCAACTGGTTTGATACATTCACCTCTGAAGGTAAATAATGTACTTACATTCAGTAATCTTGCTCGGATTTGTCATCCTGAGGGTCCCAGAGATAAAATGTAGCATAGGTTTGTTTGATAAAATCAATTTTTATGTTCAAATGTAGGAAATGGGGTCTTGACCCCACTGCTGTCTCTGGCTCCACACCCACCACGCCCGGCCACCTAGATGTGTGAAAGTTAGTGTATAAACTAATGATCCATCATGTATGACATTCCTGGGAGTGTGTAAAAATAATTGTTTTATTACCATATAATTTATGTATGTATCAATTGACCAATTCGGCACATTTGGGCAAACTCCTGGCAGACTTGATACAAAATATTGTGCAGTCATGAAATTCTTCACTGGATCAGTTGGAAACTTTGCACACCCACTGCTGCCGTCTGGTGGCCAAAATCTAAATTACACCTAGTCTCCAATCTGAAAATCTGGCCTTTCTCTTGAATAGCCCACAACCAGTTTTATAAATACACTTCTAGCCTACAACCAGTTGTATAAATACACTTCTAGCCTACAACCAGTTTAATAAATACACTTCTAGCCTACAACCAGTTTTATAAATACACTTCTAGCCTACAACCGGTTTTATAAATACACTTCTAGCCTACAACCGGTTTAATAAATACACTTCTAGCCTACAACCGGTTTAATAAATACACTGCTAGCCTACAACCGGTTTAATAAATACACTTCTAGCCTACAACCAGTTTAATAAATACACTTCTAGCCTACAACCGGTTTTATAAATACACTTCTAGCCTACAACCGGTTTAATAAATACACTTCTAGCCTACAACCGGTTTTATAAATACACTTCTAGCCTACAACCGTTTTTATAAATACACTTCTAGCCTACAACCAGTTTAATAAATACACTTCTAGCCTACAACCGGTTTTATAAATACACTTCTAGCCTACAACCGGTTTTATAAATACACTTCTAGCCTACAACCGGTTTTATAAATACACTTCCAGCCTACAACCGGTTTAATAAATACACTTCTAGCCTACAACCGGTTTAATAAATACACTTCTAGCCTACAACCGGTTTAATAAATACACTTCTAGCCTACAACCAGTTTAATAAATATACTTCTAGCCTACAACCGGTTTAATAAATACACTTCTAGCCTACAACCAGTTTAATAAATACACTTCTAGCCTACAACCGGTTTTATAAATACACTTCTAGCCTACAACCGGTTTAATAAATACACTTCTAGCCTACAACCGGTTTTATAAATACACTTCTAGCCTACAACCAGTTTAATAAATACACTTCTAGCCTACAACCAGTTTTATAAATACACTTCTAGCCTACAACCGGTTTTATAAATACACTTCTAGCCTACAACCGGTTTAATAAATACACTTCTAGCCTACAACCGGTTTAATAAATACACTTCTAGCCTACAACCGGTTTAATAAATACACTTCTAGCCTACAACCGGTTTAATAAATACACTTCTAGCCTACAACCGGTTTAATAAATACACTTCTAGCCTACAACCGGTTTTATAAATACACTTCTAGCCTACAACCGGTTTAATAAATACACTTCTAGCCTACAACCGGTTTTATAAATACACTTCTAGCCTACAACCGTTTTTATAAATACACTTCTAGCCTACAACCAGTTTAATAAATACACTTCTAGCCTACAACCGGTTTTATAAATACACTTCTAGCCTACAACCGGTTTTATAAATACACTTCTAGCCTACAACCGGTTTTATAAATACACTTCCAGCCTACAACAGGTTTAATAAATACACTTCTAGCCTACAACCGGTTTAATAATTACACTTCTAGCCTACAACCGGTTTAATAAATACACTTCTAGCCTACAACCAGTTTAATAAATATACTTCTAGCCTACAACCGGTTTAATAAATACACTTCTAGCCTACAACCAGTTTAATAAATACACTTCTAGCCTACAACCGGTTTTATAAATACACTTCTAGCCTACAACCGGTTTAATAAATACACTTCTAGCCTACAACCGGTTTAATAAATACACTTCTAGCCTACAACCGGTTTAATAAATACACTTCTAGCCTACGACCAGTTTAATAAATACACTTCTAGCCTACAACCGATTTAATAAATACACTTCTAGCCTACAACCAGTTTAATAAATACACTTCTAGCCTACAACCAGTTTAATAAATACACTTCTAGCCTACAACCAGTTTAATAAATACACTTCTAGCCTACAACCAGTTTAATAAATACACTTCTAGCCTTCAACCGGTTTAATAAATACACTTCTAGCCTACAACCGGTTTAATAAATACACTTCTAGCCTGCAACCGGTTTTATAAATACACTTCTAGCCTACAACCGGTTTAATAAATACACTTCTAGCCTACAACCGGTTTTATAAATACACTTCTAGCCTACAACCGGTTTTATAAATACACTTCCAGCCTACAACAGGTTTAATAAATACACTTCTAGCCTACAACCGGTTTAATAATTACACTTCTAGCCTACAACCGGTTTAATAAATACACTTCTAGCCTACAACCAGTTTAATAAATATACTTCTAGCCTACAACCGGTTTAATAAATACACTTCTAGCCTACAACCAGTTTAATAAATACACTTCTAGCCTACAACCGGTTTTATAAATACACTTCTAGCCTACAACCGGTTTAATAAATACACTTCTAGCCTACAACCGGTTTAATAAATACACTTCTAGCCTACAACCGGTTTAATAAATACACTTCTAGCCTACGACCAGTTTAATAAATACACTTCTAGCCTACAACCGATTTAATAAATACACTTCTAGCCTACAACCGGTTTTATAAATACACTTCTAGCCTACAACCGGTTTAATAAATACACTTCTAGCCTACAACCGGTTTAATAAATACACTTCTAGCCTACAACCGGTTTAATAAATACACTTCTAGCCTACAACCAGTTTAATAAATACACTTCTAGCCTACAACCGGTTTTATAAATACACTTCTAGCCTACAACCGGTTTAATAAATACACTTCTAGCCTACAACCGGTTTTATAAATACACTTCTAGCCTACAACCGTTTTTATAAATACACTTCTAGCCTACAACCAGTTTAATAAATACACTTCTAGCCTACAACCGGTTTTATAAATACACTTCTAGCCTACAACCGGTTTTATAAATACACTTCTAGCCTACAACCGGTTTTATAAATACACTTCCAGCCTACAACCGGTTTAATAAATACACTTCTAGCCTACAACCGGTTTAATAAATACACTTCTAGCCTACAACCGGTTTAATAAATACACTTCTAGCCTACAACCAGTTTAATAAATATACTTCTAGCCTACAACCGGTTTAATAAATACACTTCTAGCCTACAACCAGTTTAATAAATACACTTCTAGCCTACAACCGGTTTTATAAATACACTTCAGCCTACAACCGGTTTAATAAATACACTTCTAGCCTACAACCAGTTGTATAAATACACTTCTAGCCTACAACCAGTTTAATAAATACACTTCTAGCCTACAACCAGTTTTATAAATACACTTCTAGCCTACAACCGGTTTTATAAATACACTTCTAGCCTACAACCGGTTTAATAAATACACTTCTAGCCTACAACCGGTTTAATAAATACACTGCTAGCCTACAACCGGTTTAATAAATACACTTCTAGCCTACAACCGATTTAATAAATACACTTCTAGCCTACAACCAGTTTAATAAATACACTTCTCGCCTACAACCAGTTTAATAAATACACTTCTAGCCTACAACCGGTTTAATAAATACACTTCTAGCCTACAACCGGTTTTATAAATACACTTCTAGCCTACAACCGTTTTTATAAATACACTTCTAGCCTACAACCAGTTTAATAAATACACTTCTAGCCTACAACCGGTTTTATAAATACACTTCTAGCCTACAACCGGTTTTATAAATACACTTCTAGCCTACAACCGGTTTTATAAATACACTTCCAGCCTACAACCGGTTTAATAAATACACTTCTAGCCTACAACCGGTTTAATAAATACACTTCTAGCCTACAACCGGTTTAATAAATACACTTCTAGCCTACAACCAGTTTAATAAATATACTTCTAGCCTACAACCGGTTTAATAAATACACTTCTAGCCTACAACCAGTTTAATAAATACACTTCTAGCCTACAACCGGTTTTATAAATACACTTCTAGCCTACAACCGGTTTAATAAATACACTTCTAGCCTACAACCGGTTTAATAAATACACTTCTAGCCTACAACCGGTTTAATAAATACACTTCTAGCCTACGACCAGTTTAATAAATACACTTCTAGCCTACAACCGATTTAATAAATACACTTCTAGCCTACAACCAGTTTAATAAATACACTTCTAGCCTACAACCAGTTTAATAAATACACTTCTAGCCTACAACCAGTTTAATAAATACACTTCTAGCCTACAACCAGTTTAATAAATACACTTCTAGCCTTCAACCGGTTTAATAAATACACTTCTAGCCTACAACCGGTTTAATAAATACACTTCTAGCCTGCAACCGGTTTTATAAATACACTTCTAGCCTACAACCGGTTTAATAAATACACTTCTAGCCTACAACCGGTTTTATAAATACACTTCTAGCCTACAACCGGTTTTATAAATACACTTCCAGCCTACAACCGGTTTAATAAATACACTTCTAGCCTACAACCAGTTTAATAAATACACTTCTAGCCTACAACCGGTTTTATAAATACACTTCTAGCCTACAACCGGTTTAATAAATACACTTCTAGCCTACAACCGGTTTTATAAATACACTTCTAGCCTACAACCGTTTTTATAAATACACTTCTAGCCTACAACCAGTTTAATAAATACACTTCTAGCCTACAACCGGTTTTATAAATACACTTCTAGCCTACAACCGGTTTTATAAATACACTTCTAGCCTACAACCGTTTTATAAATACACTTCAGCCTACAACCGGTTTAATAAATACACTTCTAGCCTACAACCGGTTTAATAAATACACTTCTAGCCTACAACCGGTTTAATAAATACACTTCTAGCCTACAACCAGTTTAATAAATATACTTCTAGCCTACAACCGGTTTAATAAATACACTTCTAGCCTACAACCAGTTTAATAAATACACTTCTAGCCTACAACCGGTTTTATAAATACACTTCTAGCCTACAACCGGTTTAATAAATACACTTCTAGCCTACAACCGGTTTAATAAATACACTTCTAGCCTACAACCGGTTTAATAAATACACTTCTAGCCTACGACCAGTTTAATAAATACACTTCTAGCCTACAACCGATTTAATAAATACACTTCTAGCCTACAACCAGTTTAATAAATACACTTCTAGCCTACAACCAGTTTAATAAATACACTTCTAGCCTACAACCAGTTTAATAAATACACTTCTAGCCTACAACCAGTTTAATAAATACACTTCTAGCCTTCAACCGGTTTAATAAATACACTTCTAGCCTACAACCGGTTTAATAAATACACTTCTAGCCTGCAACCGGTTTTATAAATACACTTCTAGCCTACAACCGGTTTAATAAATACACTTCTAGCCTACAACCGGTTTTATAAATACACTTCTAGCCTACAACCGGTTTTATAAATACACTTCCAGCCTACAACAGGTTTAATAAATACACTTCTAGCCTACAACCGGTTTAATAATTACACTTCTAGCCTACAACCGGTTTAATAAATACACTTCTAGCCTACAACCAGTTTAATAAATATACTTCTAGCCTACAACCGGTTTAATAAATACACTTCTAGCCTACAACCAGTTTAATAAATACACTTCTAGCCTACAACCGGTTTATAAATACACTTCTAGCCTACAACCGGTTTAATAAATACACTTCTAGCCTACAACCGGTTTAATAAATACACTTCTAGCCTACAACCGGTTTAATAAATACACTTCTAGCCTACGACCAGTTTAATAAATACACTTCTAGCCTACAACGATTTAATAAATACACTTCTAGCCTACAACCGGTTTTATAAATACACTTCTAGCCTACAACCGGTTTAATAAATACACTTCTAGCCTACAACCGGTTTAATAAATACACTTCTAGCCTACAACCGGTTTAATAAATACACTTCTAGCCTACAACCAGTTTAATAAATACACTTCTAGCCTACAACCGGTTTTATAAATACACTTCTAGCCTACAACCGGTTTAATAAATACACTTCTAGCCTACAACCGGTTTTATAAATACACTTCTAGCCTACAACCGTTTTTATAAATACACTTCTAGCCTACAACCAGTTTAATAAATACACTTCTAGCCTACAACCGGTTTTATAAATACACTTCTAGCCTACAACCGGTTTTATAAATACACTTCTAGCCTACAACCGGTTTTATAAATACACTTCCAGCCTACAACCGGTTTAATAAATACACTTCTAGCCTACAACCGGTTTAATAAATATATATAATATATAATATATATGCCATTTAGCTGAGCGCTTTTATCCAAAGCGACTTACAGTCATGTTGCATACATTCTACGTATGGGTGGTCCCGGAATCGAACCCACTACCCTGGCGTTAGCGCCATGCTCTACCAACTGAATACACTTCTAGCCTACAACCGGTTTAATAAATACACTTCTAGCCTACAACCAGTTTAATAAATATACTTCTAGCCTACAACCGGTTTAATAAATACACTTCTAGCCTACAACCAGTTTAATAAATACACTTCTAGCCTACAACCGGTTTTATAAATACACTTCTAGCCTACAACCGGTTTAATAAATACACTTCTAGCCTACAACCGGTTTTATAAATACACTTCTAGCCTACAACCAGTTTAATAAATACACTTCTAGCCTACAACCAGTTTTATAAATACACTTCTAGCCTACAACCGGTTTTATAAATACACTTCTAGCCTACAACCGGTTTAATAAATACACTTCTAGCCTACAACCGGTTTAATAAATACACTTCTAGCCTACAACCGGTTTAATAAATACACTTCTAGCCTACAACCGGTTTAATAAATACACTTCTAGCCTACAACCGTTTAATAAATACACTTCTAGCCTACAACCGGTTTTATAAATACACTTCTAGCCTACAACCGGTTTAATAAATACACTTCTAGCCTACAACCGGTTTTATAAATACACTTCTAGCCTACAACCGTTTTTATAAATACACTTCTAGCCTACAACCAGTTTAATAAATACACTTCTAGCCTACAACCGGTTTTATAAATACACTTCTAGCCTACAACCGGTTTTATAAATACACTTCTAGCCTACAACCAGTTTAATAAATACACTTCTAGCCTACAACCGGTTTTATAAATACACTTCTAGCCTACAACCGGTTTAATAAATACACTTCTAGCCTACAACCGGTTTAATAAATACACTTCTAGCCTACAACCGGTTTAATAAATACACTTCTAGCCTACGACCAGTTTAATAAATACACTTCTAGCCTACAACCGATTTAATAAATACACTTCTAGCCTACAACCGGTTTTATAAATACACTTCTAGCCTACAACCGGTTTAATAAATACACTTCTAGCCTACAACCGGTTTAATAAATACACTTCTAGCCTACAACCGGTTTAATAAATACACTTCTAGCCTACAACCAGTTTAATAAATACACTTCTAGCCTACAACCGGTTTTATAAATACACTTCTAGCCTACAACCGGTTTAATAAATACACTTCTAGCCTACAACCGGTTTTATAAATACACTTCTAGCCTACAACCGTTTTTATAAATACACTTCTAGCCTACAACCAGTTTAATAAATACACTTCTAGCCTACAACCGGTTTTATAAATACACTTCTAGCCTACAACCGGTTTTATAAATACACTTCTAGCCTACAACCGGTTTTATAAATACACTTCCAGCCTACAACCGGTTTAATAAATACACTTCTAGCCTACAACCGGTTTAATAAATACACTTCTAGCCTACAACCGGTTTAATAAATACACTTCTAGCCTACAACCAGTTTAATAAATATACTTCTAGCCTACAACCGGTTTAATAAATACACTTCTAGCCTACAACCGGTTTAATAAATACACTTCTAGCCTACAACCGGTTTATAAATACACTTCTAGCCTACAACCGGTTTAATAAATACACTTCTAGCCTACAACCGGTTTTATAAATACACTTCTAGCCTACAACCAGTTTAATAAATACACTTCTAGCCTACAACCAGTTTTATAAATACACTTCTAGCCTACAACCGGTTTTATAAATACACTTCTAGCCTACAACCGGTTTAATAAATACACTTCTAGCCTACAACCGGTTTAATAAAATACACTTCTAGCCTACAACCGGTTTAATAAATACACTTCTAGCCTACAACCAGTTTAATAAATACACTTCTAGCCTACAACCGGTTTTATAAATACACTTCTAGCCTACAACCGGTTTAATAAATACACTTCTAGCCTACAACCGGTTTATAAATACACTTCTAGCCTACAACCGTTTTTATAAATACACTTCTAGCCTACAACCAGTTTAATAAATACACTTCTAGCCTACAACCGGTTTTATAAATACACTTCTAGCCTACAACCGGTTTTATAAATACACTTCTAGCCTACAACCGGTTTATAAATACACTTCCAGCCTACAACCGGTTTAATAAATACACTTCTAGCCTACAACCGGTTTAATAAATACACTTCTAGCCTACAACCGGTTTAATAAATACACTTCTAGCCTACAACCAGTTTAATAAATATACTTCTAGCCTACAACCGGTTTAATAAATACACTTCTAGCCTACAACCAGTTTAATAAATACACTTCTAGCCTACAACCGGTTTTATAAATACACTTCTAGCCTACAACCGGTTTAATAAATACACTTCTAGCCTACAACCGGTTTAATAAATACACTTCTAGCCTACAACCGGTTTAATAAATACACTTCTAGCCTACGACCAGTTTAATAAATACACTTCTAGCCTACAACCGATTTAATAAATACACTTCTAGCCTACAACCAGTTTAATAAATACACTTCTAGCCTACAACCAGTTTAATAAATACACTTCTAGCCTACAACCAGTTTAATAAATACACTTCTAGCCTACAACCAGTTTAATAAATACACTTCTAGCCTTCAACCGGTTTAATAAATACACTTCTAGCCTACAACCGGTTTAATAAATACACTTCTAGCCTGCAACCGGTTTTATAAATACACTTCTAGCCTACAACCGGTTTAATAAATACACTTCTAGCCTACAACCGGTTTTATAAATACACTTCTAGCCTACAACCGGTTTTATAAATACACTTCCAGCCTACAACAGGTTTAATAAATACACTTCTAGCCTACAACCGGTTTAATAATTACACTTCTAGCCTACAACCGGTTTAATAAATACACTTCTAGCCTACAACCAGTTTAATAAATATACTTCTAGCCTACAACCGGTTTAATAAATACACTTCTAGCCTACAACCAGTTTAATAAATACACTTCTAGCCTACAACCGGTTTTATAAATACACTTCTAGCCTACAACCGGTTTAATAAATACACTTCTAGCCTACAACCGGTTTAATAAATACACTTCTAGCCTACAACCGGTTTAATAAATACACTTCTAGCCTACGACCAGTTTAATAAATACACTTCTAGCCTACAACCGATTTAATAAATACACTTCTAGCCTACAACCAGTTTAATAAATACACTTCTAGCCTACAACCAGTTTAATAAATACACTTCTAGCCTACAACCAGTTTAATAAATACACTTCTAGCCTACAACCAGTTTAATAAATACACTTCTAGCCTACAACCGGTTTAATAAATACACTTCTAGCCTACAACCGGTTTAATAAATACACTTCTAGCCTGCAACCGGTTTTATAAATACACTTCTAGCCTACAACCGGTTTTATAAATACACTTCTAGCCTACAACCGGTTTAATAAATACACTTCTAGCCTACAACCGGTTTAATAAATACACTTCTAGCCTACAACCGGTTTAATAAATACACTTCTAGCCTACAACCGATTTAATAAATACACTTCTAGCCTACAACCAGTTTAATAAATACACTTCTAGCCTACAACCAGTTTAATAAATACACTTCTAGCCTACAACCAGTTTAATAAATACACTTGTAGCCTACAACCAGTTTAATAAATACACTTCTAGCCTACAACCAGTTTAATAAATACACTTCTAGCCTACAACCAGTTAAATAAATACACTTCTAGCCTACAACCAGTTTAATAAATACACTTCTAGCCTACAACCGGTTTTATAAATACACGTGTAGCCTACAACCAGTTTAATAAATACACGTGTAGCCTACAACCAGTTTAATAAATACACTTCTAGCCTACAACCGGTTTAATAAATACACTTCTAGCCTACAACCGGTTTAATAAATACACTTCTAGCCTACAACCAGTTTAATAAATATACTTCTAGCCTACAACCGGTTTAATAAATACACTTCTAGCCTACAACCAGTTTAATAAATACACTTCTAGCCTACAACCGGTTTTATAAATACACTTCTAGCCTACAACCGGTTTAATAAATACACTTCTAGCCTACAACCGGTTTAATAAATACACTTCTAGCCTACAACCGGTTTAATAAATACACTTCTAGCCTACAACCAGTTTAATAAATACACTTCTAGCCTACAACCGATTGAATAAATACAGTTCTAGCCTACAACCAGTTTAATAAATACACTTCTAGCCTACAACCAGTTTAATAAATACACTTCTAGCCTACAACCAGTTTAATAAATACACTTGTAGCCTACAACCAGTTTAATAAATACACTTCTAGCCTACAACCAGTTTAATAAATACACTTCTAGCCTACAACCGGTTTAATAAATACACTTCTAGCCTACAACCGGTTTTATAAATACACTTCTAGCCTACAACCGGTTTAATAAATACACTTCTAGCCTACACCGGTTTAATAAATACACTTCTAGCCTACAACCGGGTTAATAAATACACTTCTAGCCTACAACCAGTTTAATAAATACACTTCTAGCCTACAACCGATTTAATAAATACACTTCTAGCCTACAACCAGTTTAATAAATACACTTCTAGCCTACAACCAGTTTAATAAATACACTTCTAGCCTACAACCAGTTTAATAAATACACTTCTAGCCTACAACCGGTTTTATAAATACACTTCTAGCCTACAACCAGTTTAATAAATACACGTGTAGCCTACAACCAGTTTAATAAATACACTTCTAGCCTACAACCAGTTTAATAAATACACTTCTAGCCTACAACCGGTTTAATAAATACACTTCTAGCCTACAACCAGTTTAATAAATACACCTCTAGCCTACAACCGGTTTTATAAATACACTTCTAGCCTACAACCGGTTTTAATAAATACACTTCTAGCCTACAACCGTTTAATAAATACACTTCTAGCCTACAACCGGTTTAATAAATACACTTCTAGCCTACAACCAGTTTAATAAATACACTTCTAGCCTACAACCGATTTAATAAATACACTTCTAGCCTACAACCAGTTTAATAAATACACTTCTAGCCTACAACCTGTTTAATAAATACACTTCTAGCCTACAACCAGTTTAATAAATACAATTGTAGCCTACAACCAGTTTAATAAATACACTTCTAGCCTACAACCGGTTTAATAAATACACTTCTAGCCTACAACCGGTTTAATAAATACACTTCTAGCCTACAACCAGTTTAATAAATACACTTCTAGCCTACAACCGATTGAATAAATACAGTTCTAGCCTACAACCAGTTTAATAAATACACTTCTAGCCTACAACCAGTTTAATAAATACACTTCTAGCCTACAACCAGTTTAATAAATACACTTGTAGCCTACAACCAGTTTAATAAATACACTTCTAGCCTACAACCAGTTTAATAAATACACTTCTAGCCTACAACCGGTTTAATAAATACACTTCTAGCCTACAACCGGTTTTATAAATACACTTCTAGCCTACAACCGGTTTAATAAATACACTTCTAGCCTACAACCGGTTTAATAAATACACTTCTAGCCTACAACCGGGTTAATAAATACACTTCTAGCCTACAACCAGTTTAATAAATACACTTCTAGCCTACAACCGATTTAATAAATACACTTCTAGCCTACAACCAGTTTAATAAATACACTTCTAGCCTACAACCAGTTTAATAAATAGACTTCTAGCCTACAACCAGTTTAATAAATACACTTCTAGCCTACAACCGGTTTTATAAATACACTTCTAGCCTACAACCAGTTTAATAAATACACGTGTAGCCTACAACCAGTTTAATAAATACACTTCTAGCCTACAACCAGTTTAATAAATACACTTCTAGCCTACAACCGGTTTAATAAATACACTTCTAGCCTACAACCAGTTTAATAAATACACCTCTAGCCTACAACCGGTTTTATAAATACACTTCTAGCCTACAACCGGTTTAATAAATACACTTCTAGCCTACAACCGGTTTAATAAATACACTTCTAGCCTACAACCGGTTTAATAAATACACTTCTAGCCTACAACCAGTTTAATAAATACACTTCTAGCCTACAACCGATTTAATAAATACACTTCTAGCCTACAACCAGTTTAATAAATACACTTCTAGCCTACAACCTGTTTAATAAATACACTTCTAGCCTACAACCAGTTTAATAAATACAATTGTAGCCTACAACCAGTTTAATAAATACACTTCTAGCCTACAACCAGTTTAATAAATACA
>NC_068435.1:11644409-11646909 GCF_023373465.1 Oncorhynchus keta
TAAATACACTTCTAGCCTACAACCAGTTGTATAAATACACTTCTAGCCTACAACCAGTTTAATAAATACACTTCTAGCCTACAACCAGTTTTATAAATACACTTCTAGCCTACAACCAGTTTTATAAATACACTTCTAGCCTACAACGGTTTAATAAATACACTTCCTAGCCTACAACCGTTTAGTTTAATTTAAAATACACTGCTAGCCTACAACCGGTTTAATAAATACACTTCTAGCCTACAACCGATTTAATAAATACACTTCTAGCCTACAACCAGTTTAATAAATACACTTCTCGCCTACAACCAGTTTAATAAATACACTTCTAGCCTACAACCAGTTTAATAAATACACTTGTAGCCTACAACCAGTTTAATAAATACACTTCTAGCCTACAACCAGTTTAATAAATACACTTCTTGCCTACAACCAGTTTTCTAAATATGATTCTAGCCTCTGTCTCTTGCGCAGTACACTCCTGTGCTCCCCTGGTCTCTCTCCTTAAAACACGCATATAGGAGTCCCAGGAAAAGCTAGACTATAATAGTTTTTTTGTTGTTGCATTTCTTAGGCTAATAGACTATTCGAAGAGGATGCAAGCTCTTGTTTGCTGAATGTTATATACAGTAGCCAGTAGAACTCACGGGGAGTTTAAAGCAGTGATGTGTTCCAAACCATAACCATTCGTGAGGAGAACTGAGCGCCCCGTCTGCATTTAAGCATGTCATTACAACGATGAAGATTAGGACAACAAAAAGCGTATTTAATTTCAATGTTGAAGGGATGAAGCAACAATAGAGAAGAGGTAGGTCAGGGGATTCCCAAACCTTTTTGGCCACTACCCCATTATGATATCTGAAAATGAATGTGAAAAGAGTATGTAATTAACAGCCAATGTTGACTTTTTTTTATTTGGTAATATGGTAGTCAATTGAAAAACCTTCTAACAGTATTTCTGATTGTCTTCTTAACTCACCATCACTTACTTTTAATGTGGGGCTATGACAGTCAATTGCCAGTTAGTCTGACATGATTTCCCTTATCTCACCACGAATGAGATGGATGTGTTTGATGCATGTTGCCTAGGAGCTTCTCAATTCAGGGTGCGTGGTCGATGGTGCGCACCTCATCTCTGCCGCCACATCCAACCTGATCGATTTTTTTTGGTTTGAATGCAGACGAATGCACTGAACAGCTTTACACAGAATACGAGGTCAAATCTTGACATCTGTGGTCTTCAGATCGAATAGTTGGAGCTCTATAACGAGACCCGAGTTTCCGAGTTGGAATTCCGAGTTGGATGACCGTTTAAAAAAATATTTTTCCCATTCGGGCTCGTTTTTCAGAGTTCCCAGGTGTCTCGAATACACTGAAGTCGGAACCCAGATTTCCGAGTACCCAGTTCCGAGATCCCAGATGTTTTGAACGCGGCATTAATGCTCAGTGGGCGACAGACATGAGGAATCAAATCTCCTCTGTGGTGACCCCTGAATGCGGGTAGTTCAGTTAGTTTCCCCTTGATTGCTAGCAATAGCATACATTCTTTGTTTAAAAGTGTTATCTGACAAAGGTGTTTCTGTGCCTCTGCCTCCCAAAGTTGTGGACTCAAGTCACATGACTTAAACTCGAGTCTGACTGTGGGTAATAAGTTTTAAGTTCCTCGGTGTACACATCACAGCCAAAATGAATTGGTCCACCCACACAGACAGCATCGTGAAGAAGGCGCAGCAGCACCTCTTCAACCTCAGGAGGCTGAAGAAATTAGGCTTGTCACCAAAAGCACTCACAAACTTTTACAGATGCACAATCGAGAGCATCCTGGCGGGCTGTATCACCGCCTGGTACGGCAACTGCTCCGCCCACAACCGTAAGGCTCTCCAGAGGGTAGTGAGGTCTGCACAACGCATCACCGGGGGAAAACTACCTGCCCTCCAGGACACCTACACCACCCGATGTCACAGGAAGGCCATAAAGGTCATCAAGGACAACAACCACCGAGCCACTGCCTGTTCACCCCGCTATCATCCAGAAGGCGAGGTCAGTACAGGTGCATCAAAGCTGGGACCGAGAGACTGAAAACAGCTTCTATCTCAAGGTCATCAGACTGTTAAACAGCCACCACTAACATTGAGTGGCTGCTGCCAACACACTGACTCAACTCCAGCCACTTTAATAATGGGAATTGATGGAAATGATGTAAAATATATCACTAGCCACTTTACACAATGCTACCTAATATAATGTTTACATACCCTACATTATTCATCTCATATGTATATGTATATACTGTACTCTATATCATCTACTGCATCTTTATGTAATACATGTATCACTAGCCACTTTAACTATGCCACTTTGTTTACACACTCATCTCATATGTATATACTGCACTCAATACCATCTACTGTATTTTGCCTATGCTGCTCTGTACCATCACTCATTCATATATCTTTATGTACATATTCTTTATCCCCTTACACTTGTATCTATAAGGTAG
>NC_068435.1:11651909-11879409 GCF_023373465.1 Oncorhynchus keta
GCTACACCTCCAATTGACTCAAATTATGTCAATTAGCCCATCAGAAGCTTCTAAAGCCATGACATAATTTTCTGGAATTTTCCAAGCGGTTTAAAGGCACAGTCAACTTAGTGTATGTAAACTTTTGACCCACTGGAATTGTGATGCAGTGAATTATAAGTGAAATAATCTGTCTGTAAACAATTGTTGGAAAAATTACTTGTGTCATGCACAAAGTAGATGTCCTAACCGACTTTCCAAAACCATAGTTTGTTAACAAGAACTTTGTGGAGTGGTTGAACAACAAGTTTTAATGACGCCAACCTAAGTGTAAACTTCCTACTTCAACTGTATATAAACATATGGAAGAGATGTACATTTGGAGGTGAGTGGTCAATGATCACCATGGACAATCTCTGACCTCTGAACTCTGACCATGGTCCTAACTAATGTCTATTAAATCATAAACTCTGTATTGCACTGTTGTTGTTTGGTCTGTGGATGAAAATGGCTGAGTGTCTTCTTCATGAGGAAATAGACTGATTGTCATGCTTTTACAGCCAGGCAAGACCGCAAAGGACCTAGGTGTATCTAAGGACATTCTACATGTCTCAACCGAATCTTCAATCTGACTCTGAATCTAAAACTATTTTCAGATGGAAATGGTAGTTCATCTGTCTTTTGGTATTGAGAAATACATTTTCACAACTGATTGTACAGTAATTATACTCCACAAAGACCCTTTTGGGGGTAATTCCGTAAAAGAAGTATAGAGTTTTTAACTTGATCAATATCTGCATCTAACACTTTTTGGAATTGTGTTGTACAGTTTGTCTAAAATGTTAATTTGGTTGAGCGTGTTGCCCAGGAGATGAATATATTTCACAATGAAAATAATTGATTGACAAGTCATTTTTACATCAAATGGAATACATAGAATCAATTATGTCTGTCTTGGTGTGTAAGTATTTGTTAGAATGTTCCAAAATTGTCCAAACCTTGAATTGGATTCAAAGGTTAAAAGGCATTTTTATTTTAATAGAGATATTAAGACACTTGTGTTGGTGAAACAATGCATGTTGAATCTTCTGTGAACTGTTAGGCTGTGTTTTCCCAGTACTCAAAATAAACAAAAATGGAAGTACCAAAATTTGCAAAGATAAATGTATCTGTCGCAGCTGTCAATGCTTTTTCCACTTTGAACATTTCAGAAATGTCATCATTTGACATACAAAGATAAGAAAAATTACACTTCAAAAATATGTCTGTGACAATGCATTTGTGTCATCATTAGAATGGTTTCAAGACTACTACGTGGCTATTCTAAATAATGCATAGTTCCCATAGAGGAGTCGAATAATGGAACACCCAATAGTATCCATGGTAGGGTTGGAATAATGGAACACCCAATACTATCCATGGTAGGGTTGGAATAATGGAACACCCAATACTATCCATGGTAGGGTTTGATAATGGAACACCCAGTACTATCCATGGTAGGGTTGGAATAATGGAACACCCAATACTATCCATGGTAGGGTTGGAATAATGGAACACTAATACTATCCATCGTAGGGTTTGATAATGGAACACCCAGTACTATCCATGGTAGGGTTGGAATAATGGAACACCCAATACTATCCATGGTAGGGTTGGAATAATGGAACACCCAATACTATCCATGGTAGGGTTGGAATAATGGAACACCCAATACTATCCATGGTAGGGTTTGAATAATGGAACACCCAATACTATCCATGGTAGGGTTTGATAATGGAACACCCAGTACTATCCATGGTAGGGTTGGAATAATGGAACACCCAATACTATCCATGGTAGGGTTTGAATAATGGAACACCCAATACTATCCATGGTAGGGATGGAATAATGGAACACCCAATAGTATCCATGGTAGGGATGGAATAATGGAACACCCAATACTATCCATGGAAGGGATGGAATAATGGAACACCCAATAGTATCCATGGTAGGGATGGAATAATGGAACACCCAATAGTATCCATGGTAGGGATGGAATAATGGAACACCCAATACTATCCATGGTAGAGATAGAATAATGGAACACCCAGTACTATCCATGGTAGGGTTGGAATAATGGAACACCCAATACTATCCATGGTAGGGTTTGAATAATGGAACACCCAGTACTATCCATGGTAGGGATGGAATAATGGAACACCCAATACTATCCATGGTAGGGATGGAATAATGGAACACTCAATACTGTCCATGGTAGGGATTGTAATAATGGAACACCCAATACACTATCAATGGTAGGGATTGTAATAATGGAACACCCAATAGTATCCATGGAAGGGATTGCAATAATGGAACACCCAATAGAATCCATGGTAGGGATTGTAATAATGGAACACCCAATAGAATCCATGGTAGGGATTGTAATAATGGAACACCCAATACACTATCCATGGTAGGGATTGTAATAATGGAACACCCAATAGTATCCATGGTAGGGATTGTAATAATGGAACACCCAATACACTATGCATGGTAGGGATTGTAATAATGGAACACCCAATAGTATCCATGGTAGGGATGGTAATAATGGAACACCCAATACACTATGCATGGTAGAGATTGTAATAATGGAACACCCAATAGTATCCATGGTAGGGATTGTAATAATGGAACACCCAATAGTATTCATGGTAGGCTTTGTAATAATGGAACACCCAATACACTATCCATGGTAGGGATTGTAATAATGGAACACCCAATACACTATCCATGGTAGGGATTGTAATAATGGAACGCCCAATAGTATTCATGGTAGGGATTGTAATAATGGAACACCCAATACACTATCCATGGTAGGCTTTGTAATAATGGAACGCAATACACTACCCATGGTAGGGATTGTAATAATGGAACACCCAATACACTATCCATGGTAGGGATTGTAATAATGGAACACCCAATACACTATGCATGGTAGGGATTGTAATAATGGAACACCCAATACACTATGCATGGTAGGGATGGTAATAATGGAACACCCAATACACTACCCATGGTAGGGATGGTAATAATGGAACACCCAATACACTACCCATGGTAGGGATTGTAATAATGGAACACCCAATAGTATCCATGGTAGGGATTGTAATAATGGAACACCCAATACACTATCCATGGTAGAGATTGTAATAATGGAACACCCAATAGTATCCATGGTAGGGATTGTAATAATGGAACACCCAATACACTATCCATGGTAGGGATTGTAATAATGGAACACCCAATACACTATCCATGGTAGGGATGGTAATAATGGAACACCCAATACTATCCATGGTAGGGATTGTAATAAAAAAAACAGAAAAACAATAAAATACAACAATTGATAATGAAATCAACTACAAATACAACAACATTCAAAAAAGGGAATGTTGAAAAATAATTAGTATTCAACTTTCTAGTCATAGTATTTATACATAGATCAATATTTAAATAATACATCTTCAAAAATAAGGAGCCGGAACACAAAAGTATTTAAAAGCCCGAAATGAGGTATGAATCAACATGGTAGAGATGAAAACACAGCAGAGGATATAGAAGGCACAGTATGTAAGTATGTGTAAGTGTATTGTGATGGAAGGTGGGGTGTGTGTTTTTGTGTTTTGGAAAAGTGTGGAGTTGAGTGAAAAGGGAAAACGGCCAGAGCCCATGTGTCTGTGAGCAGGAGTTGTGACAGAGAGAACTTTCAATTTGGTGCAGATATGAGATATATACATTTTATAATAGATTATAAATAAAGTTGATTTATTTACTGTCTTATCGTGATGGAGCAGTGCCCAACCCTGTACCTTAGACACCCACCTCAGCGACCCACACACTAAGGACAAGTCCTTATCTGTTTTATAGGCCTACTACCAGTAGCCTATACGCAGCCAAGGCAGAAAGTTTCCTCAAGTCGCAAAATCCATCAAGCCCCCTGATGAAACTGGCTCTCATGAGGACCGCCACAGGAAAAGAAGACCCAGAGTTACCTCTGCTGCAGAGGATAAGTTCATTAGAGTTACCAGCCTCAGAAATCGGCAATTAACTGCACTTCGGATTGCAACCCAAATAAATGCTTCACAGAATTCAAATAACAGACACATGTCAACATTAACTGTTCAGAGGAGACTGCATGAATCAGGCCTTCATGGTCAAATTGCTGCAAAGAAACCACTACTATGAAGCTTTAACCTGTATGTTAAGCTTAATTTATCCTGGCCTGTCTGGTAAAGCACTGAGTCACTACTAATAATAACAAATTATAGGATGACCCAGAGAAAATCTCGATATCTGTCTCTGTGAAAAGGGGGTTGGACAAGCAGGCCATCCTTTGTTTTTCTCTCTGGTTCAATACAAAGTCTTAGAGAAGTACAACTCAGTGAAGATGTATATATTCCAACACAAAGATGGCCACTTGTGTGAAGTTCTCTGCTGCCTGTGACTGGAACGAATTGCAAAAATCGCTGAAGTTGGAGACTTTTATCTCCCTCACCAACTTCAAACATCTGCTATTTGAGCAGCTAACTGATCACTGCAGCTGTACATCGTCTATCGGTAAATAGCCCACCCAATTTACCTACCTCATCCCCATACTGTTTATATTTATTTACTTTTCTGCTCTTTTGCACACCAGCATCTCTACCTGCACATGATCATCTGATCATTTATCACTCCAGTGTTAATCTGCAAAATTGTAATTATTACGTCTACCTCCTCATGCCTTTTGCACACAATGTATATAGACTCTCTTTTTTTCTACTGTGTTATTGACTTGTTTATTGTTTACTCCATGTGTAACTCTGTGTTGTTGTCTGTTCACACTGCTATGCTTTATCTTGGCCAGGTCACAGTTGTAAATGAGAACTTGTTCTCAACTAGCCAACCTGGTTAAATAAAGGTGAAATAAAAAAAAAGTGATTGATCACTGGTGAAGGCCAAACAAGTTCATCTCATTATCAACAGTATGGATTCATCTGGAGTAAACCACAGTTAACACTTTACTCGAAGCCACTTCCTGTGACTATGTTTTATGTTATATGGCCTGGTACACACATATTAACAGAGCCTTTTAGATGCATTTCATAGAGCATTAAGAAATTGTATGACGTTTCAACCTAAAGTAAAAAAAAAAAAGGTTTTGAGCCTTGGATGATTTCAGATGGAATGTCACGTTTTGTTGACAACAACATATTTGTTGACAACAACAAATATGAATTCCAACAGGATGTTGAATTCCAACAGGATGTTGAATTCCAACAGGATGTTGAATTCTTATGATGTCTTTGCCCTCTGTGATCCCATGCAGTCTGATACGAATTACATCTTGTTAAAGTGATTTTATAATCGAGTGCCACAATTATAACCCACTGGACGTAAATTCAACGTCTTTTCCACATTGGTTAAACGTCATTTCATTGACGTAGTAAGGTCTACTACGCCTGTTGTATTTGGCGCATGTGACAAATCAAATTTGATTTGATTCAACCAATGTGTGCCCAGTGGGAAGGTACTAATTGCACGGAAGGGTGATTTCCATGTTCCTCGCCCCCTCACCCCTGCTCTTTTACATACGTACTCATTATGATAGATACATTAACGAGACAGTAAGTGCTTCGGACCCCTTGCACGGTCAACGTTTCAAGCCTTGACACGAGACAGGATGTATTCTCCCTCTCCTTTATAGCCACATGTACCCACGTACACCATTTGACAGGGGTAGAAAATAGCACTTGCCGCATGCAAATCAAGCTAAGTGGTTTACCGGTTGGAAAAAGCTTGGAAAATACATTTGAAAAGGTACTTGGTAATTATCATGGTTTGTTCAAGTATCTCAGTTTTAATTCACCTCCTGCATCACTGATAATGTGTTGAGCACTATTTCTATTTCTTCAACATGTTTCATCTGAAATGTAAAGCAGGTTTCATTTCCATACTTTTCATCATCCAATGATCCTAATCAGGCCTGTTTTTCTCTACTCCATACATATGGAGTAGGACATTAGTAGAGCAGAAATATATATTTTTTAATGTCTCGATAGCTATGAAACTTAGTCTTACGAGTGTTTTAATGATGTGTCGTTCCTACAACGGCCATTTCCAAAAACACCAAACAGAAGAAAACTTTTGCAAAGTGCATTGTTGGAGAATGTGTCGATACTGATAGGATAGAAAGAGAGGCAGTGCTGCTCTCGGATCAACTTTCTCCATTCAAATCTTACCCTTAACATTATAATTATTTCAGAATACTGACAATGGATCAGCTCCTATTACCACTTATAGAGCTTACCCTATAATAATGTACTAACTCACAGATTTGTCACGTCATTGCTGCCCGGTTCCAAAACGAATGCATTTTTCTTGTGGTGCAAACTCCCCCCACCGTGGAACCCGGGCCAGATAATCAAATCCTCTCATTGGACCATAGAAATGGCTCTTTCAGGCCACCTGGGTGGCGCAGTGGTTAAGGGCGCTGTACTGCAGCGCCAGCTGTGCAACCAGAGACCCTGGGTTCGCGCCCAGTCTCTGTTGTAACCGGCCGTGACCGGGAGGTCCGTGGGGCGACGCACAATTGGCCATTACTTCAATGTTTCCATATTCTCTACACCTTGTTTGCAACCCCTTTTCTCTGATCATTCTCATGTTTGTAAATATTTTGAATAGAGTAATTACATTTTGATTGCATGGAGAAATTGTTTGTCTTTATTATTCTGGTACAAAGTGAGCTCCTATTGATTCTCAGAAGAAGTCCAACCTTCAGATAACACAATGTCCTACTATTGTTACTACTTGTGCCTTATAGTGTTATTATTAAGATAACTCATATGTCAGGCCTGCTGAGAGGAGCATTTTGTCCAATATTAGACTGCTGACCCGTTTTAATAATTTCATCGTAATAAGTGTTCACACTACTCTAGAAAGACAACGGTTGTGTCAGTCTTAGTTAATTGGCTGTCTTTGGCCACCTCTCTAACCTATCTCTGTGGACACCGCCAACCCTGCTAAAAGGATTCACCCTAAGAAAAAACACTGCCAGAACAATAGTGCATTTTAAACAGCTCACGATTATACTTTGCACTTAGTGTGACAGGAAGTCATTAGAGAAATATATTCAGAGATGCATAGACAACAACCTCAGAGAGAGGTTGTCTAATTATGTCTATTGCACCATTCCGAGCTTTGAATGATACGATTCTACTGAAAACCCTTCACACTGGGGATGGAGAAAACCCTTCACACTGGGGATGGAGAAACCCTTCACACTGGGGATGGAGAAAACCCTTCACACTGGGGATGGAGAAAACCCTTCACACTGGGGATGGAGAAAACCCTTGACACTGGGGATGGAGAAAACCCTTCACACTGGGGATGGAGAAAACCCTTGACACTGGGGATGGAGAAAACCCTTGACACTGGGGATGGAGAAACCCTTCACACTGGGGATGGAGAAACCCTTGACACTGGGGATGGAGAAAACCCTTCACACTGGGGATGGAGAAAACCCTTCACACTGGGGATGGAGAAAACCCTTCACACTGGGGATGGAGAAAACCCTTCACACTGGGGATGGAGAAAACCCTTCACACTGGGGATGGAGAAACCCTTCACACTGGGGATGGAGAAAACCCTTCACACTGAGGCTGGAGAAAACCCTTCACACTGAGGATGGAGAAAACCCTTCACACTGAGGCTGGAGAAACCCTTCACACTGGGGATGGAGAAACCCTTCACACTGGGGATGGAGAAAACCCTTCACACTGAGGATGGAGAAAACCCTTCACACTGGGGATGGAGAAAACCCTTCACACTGGGGATGGAGAAAACCCTTCACACTGGGGATGGAGAAACCCTTCACACTGGGGATGGAGAAACCCTTCACACTGGGGATGGAGAAAACCCTTCACACTGGGGATGGAAAACCCTTCACACTGAGGCTGGAAAACCCTTCACACTGAGGATGGAGAAAACCCTTCACACTGAGGCTGGAGAAACCCTTCACACTGGGGATGGAGAAAACCCTTCACACTGGGGATGGAGAAAACCCTTCACACTGAGGATGGAGAAAACCCTTCACACTGGGGATGGAAAAACCCTTCACACTAGGGATGGAGAAAACCCTTCACACTGGGGATGGAGAAAACCCTTCACACTGGGGATGGAGAAACCCTTGACACTGGGGATGGAGAAAACCCTTCACACTGGGGATGGAGAAAACCCTTCACACTGGGGATGGAGAAAACCCTTCACACTGGGGATGGAGAAAACCCTTCACACTGGGGATGGAGAAAACCCTTCACACTGAGGCTGGAGAAAACCCTTCACACTGAGGCTGGAGCATTGTGTTTCAACAGTTCCACACTATTTGAGACAACCCGGGTCTAGCGACTAGAAGTGACGCCACCTGTTGCCAGACAATGGGATAGAAAGGAAGGCGTTTCATGGGAACAGTGTGGAGGACATAGAAGCTTTAGAAGCTATATTTTGTTAAGTAGCCCTCATGCTAAAAAAGTTTGGACACCCCTGCTATAGAAGAGTTGAAAACATGATCTGTAAAATGGTTCAATGATGTTTAAACATGACATTTGTGAGCAGTATAACGGTCCCCTTTTTTTCTCTGTTGTCTCTTCATGCAAATGATGGTGATTTGGGCTTGTTCCCAGGTAAGAAGTCATTTTTGGCTAAAGAG
This sequence comes from Oncorhynchus keta, assembly GCF_023373465.1. NCBI lineage: Eukaryota > Metazoa > Chordata > Actinopteri > Salmoniformes > Salmonidae > Oncorhynchus > Oncorhynchus keta. The sequence goes on from NC_068435.1 coordinate 11,660,614, forward strand.
ACAGTAGTAGCAACATTATGTACAAAATAAGTAGAAAAATAAGTTACAAACAATGCAATTTTTTTTTTTAAAGAACACTTTGACGAATAAAGGAGATTCTGAAGTACTGTTGATGACTGGTAGTGAATTAGATGATTAGAAGACAACAATGGGAAACAGGTTAAATCATTGGAACAGCTGTCAAGAGCTTCCAAGAGTCGTTTAACTGAGAAGATGAGGGAAAAAAGGATTTCTCAAAATAAGAAAAAAAGAGCATGGAATGAGGAAAGAACACTTGGCAGCATGTAAAACAAGCATGTAAAACAAGCATGTATAACAAGCATGTATAACAAGCATGTATAACAAGCATGTAAAACAAGCATGTAAAACAAGCATGTATAACAAGCATGTATAACAAGCATGTAAAACAAGCATGTATAACAAGCATGTATAACAAGCATGTAAAACAAGCATGTAAAACAAGCATGTATAACAAGCATATAAAACAAGCATGTAAAACAAGCATGTAAAACAAGCATGTAAAACAAGCATGTAAAACAAGCATGTATATCAAGCATGTAAAACTGCATCTCAGTGCTAGAGGCGTCACTACAGACACCCTGGTTCAAATCCAGGCTGTATCACAACCGGCCATGATTGGGAGTCCCATAAGGCAGTACACAATTGGCCCAGCATCATCCGGTTTTGGCCGGTGTAGGCCATCATTGTAAATAGGAAGTTGTTCTTAACTGACTTGCCAAGTTAAATAAAGGTTACACATAACAAGCATGTATAACAAGCATGTAGAACAAGCGTATATAACAAGCATGTAAAACAAGCATGTAAAACAAGCATGTAAAACAAGCACGTGTATAACAAGCGTGTATAACAAGCATGTAAAACAAGCATGTATAACAAGCATGTAAAACAAGCACGTGTATAACAAGCGTGTATAACAAGCATGTATAACAAGCACGTGGAACCATGAGTTCCATTCCTGTGTTCTAGACCCAGGATTTGAACGTGTTACCTTCAGCACGTTAGCACAACGTTACTCAAAGTTTACTGTGGCTAAGCTACGCTCCTGCAATTATTATGTTTTACCACGTGACCTGTCAGGAAAAACACATCGATTCCGCCCTCATATAAATGTCTGATTCAATGTCACAGAACTTCATTCAAACAAAGTATAATCGACCTATAGTGTGTCGGATCCGCCTCTATACATTTTTCAGAGTCAACTTTACATAATGAGTCCCTTTCATACAATATTTTTTTCTCGAAAGTAGGCAATGGAATGAGTGGTCATTGAAGTGACTGTATTCTTACGTTTGTTAGAAAGAATTTTACACATCATTCATACAAAGTAGAATCTAACTAGTGACGGATCCGCCTCTATACGTTCTTCAGGGTCAGCTCGGCCTGCTTTGTCTCGAGGTAACATTTGATTTGAAAGGACAAGAGAGAATGAACTACATCAAATGAGGAGAAATTTCAAAAAGCAGACTTTTCTCTTGACATAATGAGTCTCTTTCATCCAAGGAAAACAACTTCAAAATATTTTTGCTCAAAAGTAAGCGATGGAATGAGTGGTCATTGAAGTGACTATATTCTTACATTTGTTAGAAAGCATGTTACACATCCTTGTCATGTCTAAACTACCTTTGACACAAAAATGAATTCATTATTTTGTGTTCAGAGTCAGCATGAAAGGTGGTGAGAGAGAGAGAGAGTGTGTGAGTGGTGGATAAGGATAAGGATAAGAGAGAGAGTGTGTGAGTGGTGGATAAGGATAAGGATAAGAGAGAGAGTGTGTGAGTGGTGGATAAGGATAAGGATAAGAGAGAGAGTGTGTGAGTGGTGGATAAGGATAAGGATAAGAGAGAGAGTGTGTGAGTGGTGGATAAGGATAAGGATAAGAGAGAAAGTGTGTACCTGGAAAGTGAGATACTCACAGTCCTGCATTCCTGAATTCTTGACTCTATTCCATTTTGAGATAACAGGGTAAAATATAATAATTTTAAATCTACACTGAACAAAGATATAAACGCAACATGTACAGTGTTGCTCCCCTGTGCCATGAGCAGAAATACAATATACCAGATATTTCTCTAAATGTTGCGAACAAATTCATTTCCATCCCTGTTTGTGAGCATTTCTCCTTTGCCAGTATAATCCATCCACCTGACAGTTGTGGCATATCAAGAAGCTGATTAATCAGCATAATCATTACAGTGGTGCACCTTGTGCTGGGGACAATAAAATGTCACTCTAAATGTGCAGTTTTGTGACACAACTCATTGCCACAAATGTCTCAAGTTTTGAGGAGCGTGCAATTGGCTTGCCGACTGCAGGAATGTCCACCAGAGCTGTTGCCAGATAATTTAATGTTCATTTCTCTACAATAAGCCTCCTCCAATGTTGTTTTATAGAATTTGGCAGTACGCCCAACTAGCCTCACAACCACAGACCACGTGTATGAAGTTGTGTGGGCGAATGGTTTGCTGATGTCAACGTTGTGAACAGAGTGCCCCCTGGTGGTGGTGGGGTTATGGTATGGGCAGGCATAAGCTACGGACAACGAACACAATTGCATTTCATCGATGGCAATTTGAATGCACAGAGATACCGTGACAAGATCCTGAGGTCCATTGTGGTGCCATTCATCTGCTGCCATCATCTCATGTTTCAGCATGATAATGCACGTCCTCATGTTGCAAGGATCTGTACACAATTCCTGGAAGCTGAAAATGTCCCAGTTTATCCATGGCCTGCATTCTCAGATATTGAGCATGTTTGTGATGCTCTTGATCACTGTGTACGACAGCGTGTTCCTGCCAATATCCAGTTACTTGGCACAGCCATTGAAGAGGAGTGGGGCAACATTCCACAGGCCACAATCAACAGTCTGATCAACTCAATGTGAAGGCGATGTGATCACACCAGATACTGACTGGTTTTCTGATCCACACCCCTACCTTTTTTTTAAAAGGTATTTGTGACCAACAGATGCATATCTGTATTCTGTATTAGGGTCTATCTGGCATATCTGTATTAGGGTCTCATGTATTTATTTCAACTGACTGATGTCCTCATATGAACTGTAACTCAGTAAAATCTTTGAAATGGTTGCATGTTGTCTTTCTATTTTTGATTAGTGTTGTAAAGACCAGTAATGTTGGACTTTGCTGAACCGACTCTCCAAACACGGACAGAAACCAGCTCTCTCTTACATCTCTTTGGTCTGTTCACACACTCGCAGGGTTTGTTCATTCTGAGATAATTCATATCTATCTGTTTTTTAAGATCAAGATCTTGTGATCTTGCTGGGTACGGGCAAGTCTTTTCCGTTATGACAACATGTAATCATAAATCACAGTCCAGTCCACCACTCTAAAAACTAAATTCCTCCCTGTATGTGTTTTTAATGGTTAAAGCTCTCTTTGAACTCCAGCACTATACGATGTTAAGTGTGGTGAACCTCACAGTCAAGTGTCAAGATGGCTGCCATGGGTCAAATAGGCTGACCAGGAAATGGACATGTTTTAATAAATACATTGAGAGCCCTATACACCGTATATAACCATGCGAAACAGTGGAGGCTGCTGAGGGAGGACAGTTCATAATCTTTTTTTTTTATTTAACCAGGCAAGTCAGTTAAGAACATATTCTTATTTTCACTGACGGCCTGGGAACAGTGGGTTAACTGCCTGTTCAGGGCAGAACGACAGATTTGTACCTTGTCAGCTCGGGGTTTGAACTCGCAACCTTTCGGTTACTAGTCCAACGCTCTAACCACTAGGCTACGCTGCCGCCCCATAATAATGTCTGGAATGGAGCAAATGGAATGGCATCAGTCACCTGGAAACCATGTTTGATGTATTTGATTCCATTCCACTGACTCCATTCCAGTCATTATCACGAGCCCGTTCTCCCCAATTTAAGTTCTACCAAAGCTTTTCAGAGATAAATCTCTCAATTACCTCACAGTGTGATCAATAGATAGCATTGACTTTTCAGGCTGGCTGCATCGTGTGCTTTTTACATTTTTCCACGTCATTTCCCCGGACACATTAACTCTGAAGACAAGCAGGAAGTAGGAACAAGTCAACTGGGCATAATAGAGGGGATGTATTGTAACACGTTCTTAATTCAATTGTCTACTTCTTCATTAAAACCATACTGCTACACAAACGAACCTACTCGTGTTTCTTTTGGTTAATTTTCTTCCATTAACACCTAGACAATGTGTTTATCTCTGTGTAGAAAAGTATATCTTATATCCTAAATAGTCATGATGCCTCTGGTGTCTGACGTTTCTCTCTCTGATGTGGAGAGTTAATTGACATACATGGGAAAAGGTGTAGGACACAAGAGAATGACTCTAGTGTCCAAAAGCCTGTTTTAGCATGGGCAGCACCATTGAGGAATTTCACAATTTTGAAGTAGTCAATTGGGTGGGACTTCCTATGGGTTAAAGAAGGATGACAGAATTCCATCCAGGTCATCAGGAGGGATCAGCCAATGAATTCTACTCATGAGCAAACATTCCATAACTGCAGGTGGCAGTAAATCTCCAACATGTTCAAACAACACACTCTAGGTGGCAGTATGAACGATTTCAGTTTGTTAACTAACTCATAGAAGTAGTAGATGAAGAAAATTGACAACTTTAAAATGGAAATGGCCTTAAGCTCACAGCACTGAACTATGAAAGAACTAGAAATTGTGTCCAAGATGGCCGACCATTGTTTTTAAAGTTACCTACTCACGTATACGGCGATTCGTGGACCGGCTATATCCAGGTTTGCATCCGGTTTATTTGGCCACACTCATGCGAACTGCACAGAGAGCAGCGCGAGCAAAAACGACATCATCACGTAATCAAAAACATGTTAAACTGCAGTACTGAATCAAGTCAGTAGACCAGACAGACAGACGCCATAATGGGACAGATACAAAGCTTGCTTCCAGACCAGACAGACAGACGCCATAATGGGACAGATACAAAGCTCAGACCAGACAGACAGACGCCATAATGGGACAGATACAAAGCTTGCTTCCAGACCGACAGACAGACATAATGGGACAGATACAAAGAGACAGACAGACGCCATAATGGGACAGATGCTTGCTTCCAGACCGGACAGACAGACGCCATAATGGGACAGATACAAAGCTTGCTTCCAGACCGGACAGACAGACGCCATAATGGGACAGATACAAAGCTTGCTTCCAGACCGGAGACCGCCATAATGGGACAGACAGACCGGACAGACAGACGCCATAATGGGACAGATACAAAGCTTGCTTCCAGACCGGACAGACAGACGCCATAATGGGACAGATACAAAGCTTGCTTCCAGACCGGACAGACAGACAGACGCCATAATGGGACAGATACAAAGCTTGCTTCCAGACCGGACAGACAGACGCCATAATGGGACAGATACAAAGCTTGCTTCCAGACCGGACAGACAGACGCCATAATGGGACAGATACAAAGCTTGCTTCCAGACCGGACAGACAGACGCCATACAGATACAAAGCTTGGGGACAGATACAAACAAAGCTTGCTTCCAGACCCGGACAGACAGACGCCATAATGGGACAGATACAAAGCTTGCTTCCAGACCGGACAGACAGACGCCATAATGGGACAGACAGACGCCATACAAAGCTTGCTTCCAGACCGGACAGACAGACGCCATAATGGGACAGATACAAAGCTTGCTTCAGACCGGACAGACAGACGCCATAATGGGACAGATACAAAGCTTGCTTCCAGACCGGACAGACAGACAGACAAAGCTTGCTTCCAGACCGGACAGACAGACGCCATAATGGGACAGATACAAAGAAGAGTCCTCTATGGCAGGGTGAAAACAGATTCCATGAGATTGAATGGTGGGTTTTTGCACAGATGGGGCTCCATCTATGGCGGGACGGCAGGCAGGCCTCTGCACTCTAGTTATGAATGTGTCTCCCTCTGCCATATGGACGCATTGTATGATACATCGAGAGCAACTGGCGGCAAAAGAGCTGAGCACAGAACTCTGAGATATACTGCAATAGGTAACTTAGATTGTAAACTACATCAAACCACATTCACTGCGCCTATGCCTGTTCACTAAACTATGTGGAGATCAGTAGAGGCTCTTCAGAAGAGGAAGGGGAAGACCCTCCTCAGTGAATTCCGTAAAAACAGTGAAACTTTTTTTTTTAAATATATATTTTTAGATAAAAATATACTAAATATATTCACGGCACCAAATAATTTATTAAAACACACTGTTTTCCGAAGAAGGTCTACAGTAGCTTCAACAGCACTCTGTAGGGAAGCATCATGGTGTAGCCGGAGTACAGCTACTTTCCAAGTCAAGGTAAGCTTTTGGTTTTATTAATTCATTGCCATCGGGGCCCGCCAGTGTAACTGTTAAACTTTTGCTGATTGTACACTCTACTGCATGATTGTAGCGGGTTTACTAATGCATTAGTTCTAGTAGCAATATTGACTAGCTATGACGTCTGTCACCATATTATCTTTAATGTCGGCTGAGTGTGGTGGTTCGCGGTCATTATATGAAGGTTTAGCTTGGAAAGTTAGCTGATGTGTTGTGCACTGAAGTGGTCCTTCTGTAGCTCAGTTGGTAGAGCATGGCGCTTGTAACGCCAGGGTAGTGGGTTCGATTCCGGGACCACCCATATGTAGAATGTATGCACACATTACTGTAAGTCGCTTTGGATAAAAGCGTCTGCTAAATGGCATATATTATTATTATATATTACAAGCGAGGGAAAATGTGAGAGTAGGAGAGTGCGTAAATGGGAGAAAGAATTCCACAATGAGCAAAGTGATATTGCTGTTTGTATGTGGCTGCTATGAAAGAGAACTGCGTGTGATCAGGGGTGTATTCATTCCACCGATTCTGTTAAAAAAAAACGTTTCTTAAAAAGAAGCAAACAGAACGAAACGGGGATAAACATACATTAATTTGTCCAATAGAAACTCGTTTGCAACTGTTGGACTAATGATTACACCCTAGATCAGCTAGATGCAGGCAAGAGTTGTGCAATGTGATGAATGTGTCACTGTCTGCCACCATGATTACTCACATTTTCTCTCGACCTGTTTACGTTGTACGTTGTAAACCTTAATTCATCGGCTAAGCTGTAGCAGCCTCATGATAGGAATGGGGAGAATTTGAGTATCATGTGGTAGCCTAAACCTATCGATGTTTACATTGAACTGGATGAATTAAATATGAATGACAGTCATCCAATATCCTCCCTCATATTAAACGACCCCGACCACCACTGGTAGTTATAGAGGGGAGTGTTGGAAAGATTTTTCGCATTGAGAGAGGAACTGTTGTCATTCACAATGTATGTAAAAAAATTGTAAAAAATGTAAACGGACTTGGTTGACTTTCTGTGTAATGAAAAGAAAATGTGCATCCTTGCTTATGTAACAGACATATTTGGGAAACTGAACAAACTGAACGCAAGCAGACAGATGAGTGACCAAATCCAGGGAGTCTGAAACTATGCCCCCTTCCCTTGGCTGTGCATGTTTCTAGCAGAAAACAGCATCAGTAAGTGTCCCACACTAGTGATGACTGCTCACCTCTAACACTTGGAAGAGCACTTTGGGACCTACTTCCCACTCTGTTTGACAGCTGATCAAGCTGTCATGTGACCGAATACATTAACGTGTCACTACGTTGGAGTTTTAAATAAATACTCTGTCAGCTTCCTCTGAGCATTAATGCCACATTCGAAACAACTGAGAACACGGACATCTCAGACTTCCGACCTCGGTGCGTTCAAGACAACTGGGAACTTAGAAAATACGAGCTTCGACTGGGAAAAATCGTTTTGAACGGTCATCCAACTAGGAATTCAAACTCTGGAACTCGGACCTCTTTCTAGAGCTCCAACTATTCGATCTGAGGATCCATGACTTCATGATTTGACCTCGTATTTTTACGAGTTCCCAGTTGACTTGAAAGCGTTATAAAACTCATGGTACCTTTCCCCAGCTCATATTTGTATGAAGCTGGATTCAGTGCTCTCGTCTGCATTAAAACCAAATAGTTATCCAGGTTGGATGTGACAGCAGAGATGAGGTGCACACTTTCGACCACGCCCCCTGACTTTGAGACGCTTGGATGCATGATGCAGTAAGCACACCCATCTCCCCACATTAAAGGACTGTATGTTATGGTGAGTTGGGACGACTGTCACGCCCTGATCTGTTTCACCTGTCCTTGTGCTTGTCTCCACCCCCCTCCAGGTGTCATCCATCTTCCCCACTTATCCCCTGGGTATTTATACCTGTGTTTCCTGTCTGTCTGTGCTAGTTCGTCTTGTTTGTTCAAGTCAACCAGTGGTTTGTCTCAGCTCCTACTTTTCTGCAGTCTCTTTTTTTTTTGGCCTCCTGGTTTTGACCCTTGCCTGTCCTGGGCCTGCCTGCCATCCTGTACCTTGGCCCCACTACTCTGGATTACCGACCTCTGCCTGACCTGACCTTGCCTGCCATCCTGTACCTTGGCCCCACTACTCTGGATTACCGACCTCTGCCTGACCTGACCCTGCCTGCCATCCTGTACCTTGGCCCCTACTCTGGAGTACCGACCTCTGGCTGACCTGACCCTGGGCCTGCCTGCCATCCTGTACTTTGGCCCCACTACTCTGGATTACCGACCTCTGCCTGACCTGAGCCTGCCTGCCATCCTGTACCTTGGCCCCTACTCTGGAGTACCGACCTCTGCCTGACCCTGGGCCTGCCTGCCATCCTGTACCTTGTCCTCACTACTCTAGATTATCGGCCCCTGCCTGTCTTGACCTGTCTTTTGCCTGCCCCTGTTGTTGCAATAAACATTGTTACTTGACACAGTCTGCACTTGGGTCTTACCTGGTAAAGACAATCAGAAATACTGTTAATGTTTTTCAATTGATTGCAGAAAATAAAAAGGTCAACATTGGATGTTAATTACAAGAATTTTCAGATATCAAAATGCGGTCGTGGGCCAAAAGAGTTTGTGAAGCACGGGTGTAGGTCTACTTGGACACCGGCAATGCACATGTAAGTGTACTGCCACCTTCTGGTGATAACACTGAACTGCTGTTGAATTTGTGAAGTAAACAAATGGAATGTTCATTATTTTCAGATGACCAACAACGGGCAAAGTAAGCACACTGAAAATAAACTCAATAATTCATTGTGTGCTGATTCAAGCCTTGAATTGAAGGTTTAACAGAGGGCTTCAACCTGAAAGTAATTTCCAAGGAAAATACTACTCTTCCCACCGAATATATTTCATCCATTGCTTACCTAATTACAAACTTGAGTCTTACACAGCTGACTAAATTGACAGCGATAGGAAGAAATGAATGACAAACCAAACCCAGTTATAAAGTCACTTATTAACTGTCTCTTTAAGGCTACGAGTGGGGCAGACAATGACATTTCCTTCAACCTTTAGCACAAGTCTCCTTGCAGTCGGCTAAACAAAAACACCTGCCGAGAAAACATCTCAAAGATATTAAGTCTATCAACGTCATTGTCTGTCAGGTATGTACAAGTCATTTGCCAAAATCAATATGAAGACGGACTACAGTATGTTGTTGAGTAATGTCAGTTATAGGCATGTGGTGGTCATGTGACAACAGGGTGTTTTTGACATAGAAAAGTGCACATTATGGGGGAATCACGAGAGGTGGTCGAAGTGGCACCACCCTAGTGGTTGTGTCAACTGTGTTGAATAAACTTTACATTTGTTTTATCAAGAGGTACAGTTTATCTTTTTTTAAATTATTTTTTATTTTATATATATATTTATTTATTTTTTATATGTTCAGAACTTTTGTGAAATATTACATTAACAAATATATGGCAAATAGAAGTAAAACAAGTCCTATATCGACATAACCTGAAAGGCCGCTCAGCAAGGAAGAAGCCACTGCTTTTACTGCTCTGCCATAAAAAAGCCAGACTACGGTTTACAACTGCACATGGGGACAAAGATCGTACTTTTTGGAGAAATGTCCTCTGGTCTGATGAAACAAAAAATAGAACTGTTTGGCCATAATGACCATCATTATGTTTGGAGGAAAAGGGGGCTTGCAAGCCGAAGAACACCATCCCAACCGTGAAGAATAGGGGTGGCAGCATCATGTTGTGGGAGTGGTTTGCTTCAGGAGGGACTGGTGCACTTCACAAAATAGATGGCTTCATGAGGGAGGACACTTAAGTGGATATATTGAAGCAACATCTCAAGACATCAGTCAGGAAGTTAAAGCTTGCTCGCAAATGGGTTTTCAAAATGGACAATGACCCCAAGCATACTTCCAAAGTTGTGGGAAAATGGCTTAAGGACAACAAAGTCAAGGTATTGGAGTGGCCATCACAAAGCCCTGACCTCAAACCTATGGAAAATTTGTGAGCAGAACTGAAAAAGCGTGTGCGAGCAAGGAGGCCTACAAACCTGACTCAGTTACACCAGCTCTGTCAGGAGGAATGGGCCAAAATTCACCCAACTTATTGTGGGAAGCTTGTGGAAGGCTTCCCAAAATGTTTGAGCCAAGTGAAACCATTTAAAGGCAATGCTACCAAATACTAACTGAGTGTATGTAAACTTCTGACCCACTGGGAATGTGATGAAAGAAATAAAAGCTGAAATAAATTATTCTCTCTACTATTATATTATTCTGACATTTCACATTCTTAAAATAAAGTTGGGATCCTAACTGACATAAGACAGGGATTATTTACTCTGATTAAATGGCAGGAATTGTTAAAACTGAGTTGAAATGCATTTGGCTAAGGTGAATGTAAACTTCCGACTTAAACTGTATGTTTGTGTATTTGTATCTGTGTATGTGTATATGTAGGCATGTTCATATATATATATATATATATATATATATATATATATATATATATATATATATATTCACCCCAAAAATTAATGGGGTATTGGAAATGATGCAGATAATTACATTGATGGAAGTGACAATCTATTTGCAATATTAAAGCTGACCCCCCCCCCCCAAAAAAAAAAAGATGGACCCTTTTCAGTTGTATTCCAGGAAGGATTAGGAACAGGTAGAGTGATTGGATTCTTTCATGTTCATCATATCACCCAAATCTTCCTGTTTCTGCAGGACAGTCATGGAACATCTGGGCTGCAGGGCCATCGTGGCCTTTTGTTTTGTGGGGGCAGTTATTGCAGGTGCACATCCTCCTGGATCAGTCCTGGGGGAGACTCAAGCATTTCAAAGAAAACTCCTGATGGAATATGATAATAACCCTGCCTCAACAACCAGTACGTTTTTTTTTTATTATATTTTTTGTCATTCACTGTCAACAGAAAAATGCAAACATTTAATTTGTGTCATCATTAAAGCACATTCACTAGTGTACCTAAATTACATTTAAATGTAACACCTTCACAGAGTGCAGTGCCTTCGGAAAAGTGTTCAGACCCATTGACTATTTCCACATTTAGTTACGTTACAGCCTTATTCTAAAATGGTTTAAATAAAACAATTTCCTCATCTATCTACACACAATACCCCATTATGACTGGCCAAATAGGCTGGCCACTCTAACATAAAGGCTTGATTGGTGGAGTGCTGCAGAGATGGTTGTCCTTCTGGAAGGTTCTCCCATCTCTGGAGCTCTGTCAGAGTGACAATCGGGTTCTTGGTCACCTCCCCTGACCAAGGCCCTTCTCCCCCGATTGTTCGGTTTGGCCAAGGGCCAGCTCTAGGAAGAGTCTTGGTGGTTCCAAACTACTTCCATTTAAGAATGATGGAGGCCACTGTATTCTTGGGGACCTTCGATGCTGCAGAAATGTTTTGGTACCCTCCCCCAGATCTGTGCCTAGACCCAATCCCCTGTCTCGGAGCTCTACGAACAATTCCTTTGACTTCATTGCTTGGTTTTTGCTCTGACATGCACTGTCAACTGTGGACCTTATATAGACAAGTGTGTGCCTTTCCTAATCATGTCCAATCATTTGAATTTACCACAGGTGGACTCCAATCAAGTTGTAGAAACATCTCAAGGTTGATCAATGTAAACAGAATCCACCATTTCTGCAGCTTCGATGAATTTAATTTCGAGTCTCATAACAAAGGACCACTCCTTAGTAAAAGGCATATGACTGCCCGCTGGGAGTTTGCCAAAAACACCTAAAGACTCAGACCATGAGAAACAAGATTCTCTGGTCTGATGAAACCAAGAATGAACTCTTTGGCCTAAATGCCAAGCGTCTCATCTGGAGGAAACCTGGCACCATCCCTACAGTGAATCATGGTGGTGGCAACATCATGGTGTGGGGATGTTTTTCAGCAGCAGTGACTGGGAGACTAGTCAGGATTGAGGAAAGATGAATGGAGCAAATTACAGAGAGATCCTTGATGAAAACCTGCTCCAGAGCGCTCAGGACCGCAGATGGTGGTTCACCGTTCCACATGACAACAACCCTCACCACACAGGCTTCGGGACAAGTCTCTGAATGTCCTTGAGTGGCCCAGCCAGAGCCCATACTTGAACCCAATCGAACATCTCTGGAGAGACCTAAAAATAGCTGTGCATTGACGTTCCCCATCCAACCTGACAGTGCTTGAGTGAATCTGCAGAGAAGAATGGGAGAAACGCCTCAAATATAGTTGCGCCAAGCTCGTAAAGTCATACCCAAGAAGACTCGTGGCTGTAATCGCTGACAAAGGTGCTTCAACAAAGTACAGAGTAAAAGGTCTGACTACTTTATGTAAATGTGATATTTACATTTTCTTTAAAAAAACACAAAAACATTAAAAAAAACCCGTTGTTCCTTTGTCATTATGGGGTAGTGTGTAGATTGATGAGGGGAATCAAAAAAATGTGGAAAAGTCAAGGGGTCTGAATACTTTCTGAATACACTGTACATATGAGTCCCACCAATCCAGTGTCAAATTACATTTTTGGGTGTTGAAAAAATAACACTGTTTCAGTTTATACCTTGACACACCTTGACACAATACACCGAAAGTGATGTGGTATTTTCCAGGAAGTATCCTTCCAAGAATTCGCCTTTTGAACTTTCGTAGGCTTTTGAGGGGTCTTTAATGGACCAAAACTTTATAAAAGGCCTCTGGTAGAAATAAATTAATCCACAAACACAAATGTAATTTTATGCATATCTTAAGTGATGTCATTTCACCGAGGAGGGATCAATAATATAATAATAATAATAATATATGCCATTTAGCAGACGCTTTTATCCAAAGCGACTTACAGTCATGTGTGCATACATTCTACGTATGGGTGGTCCCGGGAATCGAACCCACTACCCTGGCGTTACAAGCGCCATGCTCTACCAACTGAGCTACAGAAGGACCACCATCAACAACAACATTGTAGTTACTACACAATTCTAACCTAATTGACAGAATGAAAAGAAGGAAGCCTGTACAGAATAAAATATTCTAAAACATGCATCCTGTTTGTAATAAGGCACGAAAGAAATGCCAAAAATGTGGCAAAGCATGGTGGTGGCTGAATCATATTATGGGTATGCTTGTCATAGGCAAGGACTAGGATGTTTTTTAGGATAAAAATTAATTAAATAGATCTAAGCACAGACACAATCCTAGACGAGAACGTGGTTCAGTCTGCTTTCCTACAGACACTGGGAGACAAATTCACCTTTCATCAGGACAATAACTTAAATCACAAGGCCAAATATGCACTGGAGTTGCTTACCAAGACGACATTGAATGTTCCTGAGTGACCTAAGTTACAGTAATGACTTAAATCGGCTTGAAAATCTATAGCAAGACTTGAAAATGACTGTCTCAACAACCAACTTGACAGAGCTTGAACAATTATTTAAAGAATAATGGGCAAATATTGCACAATGAGCAATCCAAGTGAGCAAAAACCTTACCCAGAAACACTCACCGCTGTAATCCCTGACAAAGATGATTCTAACATGTATTGACTCAGGGTTCAATACTTATCTAATCAAGATATATTAGTGTTTTATTTTTCATTCATATATAGTACCAGTCAGTACCAGTCAAAAGTTTGGACACACCTACTCATTCCAGGGGTTTTCTTTTCAGTATTGACTGACCTTCATGTCTTAATGTAATGATGGACTGTCGTTTCCCTTTGCTTATTTGAGCTGTTTGAACATAGCCCTTTTACCAAACAGGGCTATGTTCTGTATACCTCCCCTACCTAGTCACAACACAACTGATTGGCTCAAACGCATTAAAAAGGAAATTACTTTGAACACGGCACACCAGTTTGCGGACGACACGACAGTGGTAGGCTTGATTACCAACAACGACGAGACGGCCTACAGGGAGGAGGTGAGGGCCCTCGGAGTGTGGTGTCAGGAAAATAACCTCACACTCAACGTCAACAAAACTAAGGAGATGATTGTGGACTTCAGGAAACAGCAGAGGGAACACCCCCCTATCCACATCGATGGAACAGTAGTGGAGAGGGTAGCAAGTTTTAAGTTCCTCGGCAGACACATCACAGACAAAACTGAATTGGTCCACTCACACAGACAGCGTCGTGAAGAAGGCGCAGCAGCGCCTCTTCAACCTCAGGCTTGTCACCAAAAGCACTCACAAACTTCTACAGATGCACAATCGAGAGCATCCTGGCGGGCTGTATCACCACCTGGTACGGCAACTGCTCCGCCCTCAACCGTAAGGCTCTCCAGAGGGTAGTGAGGTCTGCACAACGCATCACCGGGGCAAACTACCTGCCCTCCAGGACACCTACACCACCCGATGTTACAGGAAGGCCATAAAGATCATCAAGGACATCAACCACCCGAGCCACTGCTTGTTCACCCCCGCTATCATCCAGAAGGCGAGGTCAGTACAGGTGCATCAAAGCTGGGACCGAGAGACTGAAAAAGAGCTTCTATCCCAAGGCCATCAGACTGTTAAACAGCCACCACTAACATTGAGTGGCTGCTGCCAACACACTGACATTGACACTGACCCAACTCCAGCCACTTTAATAATGGGAATTGATGGGAAATGATGTAAATATATCACTAGCCACTTTAAACAATGCTACCTTATATAATGTTACTTACCCTACATTATTCATCTCATATGCATACGTATATACTGTACTCTATATCATTGACTGCATCCTTATGTAATACATGTATCACTAGCCACTTTAACTATGCCACTTTGTTTATTTTGTCTACATACTCATCTCATATGTATATACTGTACTCGATACCATCTACTGTATGCTGCCCTGTACTATCACTCATTCATATATCCTTATGTACATATTCTTTATCCCCTTACACTGTGTATAAGACAGTAGTTTTGGAATTGTTAGTTAGATTACTTGTTGATTATTACTGCATTGTCGGAACTAGAAGCACAAGCATTTCGCTACACTCGCATTAACATCTGCTAACCATGTGTATGTGACAAATAAAATTTGATTTGATTTGAATTGAAATGCATTCCAGGTGACTACCTCATGAAGCTGGTTGAGAGAATGTCAATATTGTGCAAAGCTGTCATCAAGGAAAAAGGTGGCTATTTATTTTATTATTATTTTTTTATTTTACCCAGTTTTCTCCCCAATTTCGTGGTATCCAATTGTTTTTAGTAGCTACTATCTTGTCTCATCGCTACAACTCCCGGGCTCGGGAGAGACGAAGGTTGAAAGTCATGCGTCCTCCGATACACAACCCAACCAAGCCGCACTGCTTCTTAACACAGCGCGCATCCAACCCGGAAGCCAGCTGCACCAATGTGTCGTGGAAACACCGTGCACCTGGCAACCTTGGCTAGCGCGCACTGCGCACGGCCTGCCACAGGAGTCGCTGGTGCGCGCGATGAGGCAAGGATATCCCTACCGGCCAACCCCTCCCTAACCCGGAGAACGCTAGGCCAATTGTGCGTCACCCCGCACCCTCTCGGTCACGGCCGGTTACGACAGAGCCTGAGCGGGAACCCAGAGTCTCTGGTTGCACAGCTGGCACTGCAGTACAGCGCCCTTAACCACTGCACCACCGGGGAGGCCAAAAGGTGGCTATTTTGAAATATACTTTTGATTTGTTTAACACTTTTTGGTTACTACATGATTCCGTATGTGTTATTTCAGAGTTTTGATGTCTTCACTATTATTATACAATGTAGAAAATAGTAAAAAAATAAAAAATGAGTAGGTTTGTCCAAACTTTTGACTGGTACTGTATATATATATATATATATATATATATTTAATTTTTATTCTTCCACATTGACATTACAGCGTATTTTGTATAGATCGTTGACAAAAAAATATACAATTAAATCCATTTTAGTCCCACTTTGTAACACAACAAAATGTGGAATAAGTCAAAGGGGTGTGATTACTTCCTGAAGGCTCTGTATGTAGTAGCTTGTGTGGTGGATAATGGAACATTCTCTGGTTGTTCTCTGAATTTACCCCAGTCTCCTGTCCCCTGCACCCCACAGCTGCCCACCCCACCGTGGCTGGTTCCTCCACAGGCTCTACCTACCTGGTTGCAGCACTGGCCTCCGCCTTCACTGTCTCCCTGTTCCTCGTGGTGGCCTTCAGTGCCGCCTATTCCACCGCTACCTGGCCAGCAACCGCCACGCCCTGCTCCCCCGAGGGGACACAGCCAGCCAGTACAGCCCAGACGAGGCGACCTTCCCTGGGCACGGCATGGTAGGCCGAGGGGTGAAGGCAATAGGACCCATCGAGGGTTGGATACAGATGACGACGATGGCTTCATAGAGGATAATTACATCCAGGCCAGTGAGAGGGCGGAGCGGAGATTCACGTGGATTGCTGGGATGGAAGGAGAGGATAGTGATGATGATGATCTCCTGATTTGAGGTGATTTAAGACTGGTTGAAAGGAATAGTTAACAGTTGACTTGATGACAGTTGTGGGGTCACTTCATAGAGTCCAATGCTGTCCAGACCAGGCCTGGGTTCAAATAATATTGGATATCTTTCAAATATTTCAGATGTGCTTAATTGAGCTTGTGTGACACAGCTGAACCGAATGAATCGTCTCAAAAGTGAAAACCCCACCCAACAGGCACTCCAGGCAGGCTCAATAAAACACTCAAAGTATTTTAAAGAAAACAATTACTATTTGAACCCAGGTCAGGTGAGACTATGTCGAAAGATGGCAGAGATACTGAGAAAAGATCATGGTCCCACTTAACAACTTACTGTATAATTACTGTATACTTTAAAGACTTTATATAAAAAATATAACATTCATCATAAATACTTAATTAGGCTGTTTGAGAAGGTTTGAATCTTAAGCAACCTGCACACACATGATTTGAAGTACAATAGACCAACATAGCTACTGTAGTAGGTCAAAGCTGTGCGTTGTAAAACCTTGGTATGACATGGGTGAAATACGCATCGTGGCGCTCGTGAATTTCCTTTCCTTTTCGGCTGCATACCAATGCCTACTTCTCACTTAAAACAGTTTTCATTTTTAATACTACATATAGTGATTTACAATTCATTTGTAAGCAAATACTGTAAAACCATGATGATATAATTGGTCATACAATCTGATTCTTTGCCAAATGTGGCATAGTAACCCCTTTAAAACGAGTTTATGAAGGCTTCGTTAACAGTTCAAATTGTTTCCTTTAAAGTGGGACATTTTTCAAGCGGGGGACTAAATGAGCCTGAGCCACATTGAAGATGAGTTGTTACTGTTTGGTATGCAATGATTTTTATTTTTCTGAAGGGCGCAATGCAAAATAAATATCCTTGATTCTTTTTGTATATACAGTACCAGTCAAAAGTTTGGACACACCTACTCATTCAAGGGTTTATCGTTATAAAAAAAAAAACTATTTTCTACATTGAAAAGCATTCCTCATGAAGCTGGTTGAGAGAATGCCAAGAGTATGCAAAGCTGTCATCAAGGCAAAGGGTGGCTACTTTGAAGAATCTCAAATGTAAAATGTATTTTGATTTATTTAATCGTTTTTTGGTTACTACATGATCTCCATATATGTGTTATTTCATAGTTTTGATGCCTGCACTATTGTTCTTCAATGTAGAAAATAGTCCAAATAAAGAAAAACCCTGGAATGAGTCGGTGTGTCTGACTGGTACTGTAAAAGCCTTATCATGTAAAATGTTAATAATGTTGAAGATGCAAGATCCATTCAACACTATGCTCAACAAGTGATGTTGTTTTGATAGTCCTTAAAAATGATGTATGTTACCATCGATATTGATTTGATAACTTTATGATAATGCACTGTGTAAATCAATTATTGAAATGTTGCTGTTGTAGTTTTTTTTTTTTTAAATCTTCAGTAATATCCCACTGATGAAGAATTAAGACCCTCTTTACACCTGGCGCTAATATGGTTCCTTTGCCCTGATCTGTCCAAATCATGATTTTCACTATCTGTTCTTGTGAATTGTGACCATAATCGTAAATGTTCTTTGATAATTAAATATTTTACTAAGTCATATTGATGCCATTAGTCAATGGTGGCACAACGGTACCAACTCTTAATGACTTTAGAAAGCGGATAATTATGATTCGCTGAAGTGTTACAGATCGCACACAATGTTTACCGTGAACGAGGTCTCTGCTAACGCGGGAACATTGCCTTTAAATGTTAATCACGCTGTAATGCTGAATTTCCACGATACGGATTGAATAGAGCCCTAAATGGTTTCAACTGTCCAGATCCGTCTACACTTGTAAGATTTCCAGGCACTAAGCGTGCCTGACTACCTTCCGAGTTGGTCAGGAAGATCCTATCACTATCAGATCACAATGTGTCTACAACTGACTGAATATATAGGCAGAATCAGAATGTGGACCAAGGACGCATTCTAGAACCAGGTACAAACAGGGCTAAAGTCTCATGGAGAAAATATTAACCTTCTTGTTTACAGTTCTCAGGTTTGTGCACAGAGTGTCACTTTTTCCCCCTGCATTTAATAAAAAATATAAAAAATTGTGATATTAATCCGACACATACAAAATAACAAATCCTGTTTTACGGTGTCCATATTAGGACAGCTCAGAACGAGCACTGCTGAGACTGAGGATGGGGGTCCGCCCGCCCACCACTCATCATTAACTCTATCCGTCTCCGGCTGCGAACGCAACTCATGAGGACAGCCGGCACTAGGAGGCAGAGCATGTTGCCGGGATCGGGCACCACCAGTACAGAGCTGCTCAGGAAAGGCAGCAGGCAGGTGTGAGTGCATCTGAACGCACAGTTAGGCAAAGACTTTGGAGGATGGCCTGGTGTCAAGAAGGACAGCAAAGAAGCCACTTCTCTCCAGGAAAAACATCAGGGACAGACTGATATTCTGCAAAAGGTACAGGGATTGGACTGCTGAGGACTGAGGTAAAGTCATTTTCTCTGATGAATCCCCTTTCAGATTGTTTGGGGCATCCAGAAAAAGAATGTCCAGAGAAGACAAGGTGAGCGCTACCATCAGTCTGTGTCATGCCAACAGTAAAGCATCTTGAGACCATTCATGTGTGGGGTTGCTTCTCAGTCAAGGCAGTGGGCTCACTCACAATTTTGCCTAAGAACACAGCCATGAATAAAGAATGGTACCAACACATCCTCCAAGAGCAACTTCTCCCAACCATCCAGGAACAGTTTGGTGACGAACAATGCCTTTTCCTGCATGATGGAGAAATTTAAAATAAGGAAAAAGTGATAACTAAGTGGCTCGGGGAACAAAACATCAATATTTTGGGTCCATGGCCAGGAAACTCCCAGACCTTAATCCCATTGAAATGTTGTGGTCAATCCTCAAGAAACGGGCGGACAAACAAAACCCCACAAATTCTGACAAACTCCAAGAATTGATTATGCAAGAATGGGCTGCCATCAGTCAGGATGTGGCCCAGAAGTTAATTGCCAGCATGCCAGGGCGGATTGCAGAGGTCTTGAAAAAGAAGGGTCAACACTGCAAATATTGACTCTTTTGCATCAACTTCATGTAATTTTCAATAAAAGCCTTTGACACTTATGAAATGCTTGTAATTATACTTCAGTATTCCATAGTAACATCTGACAAAAATATCTAAAGACACTGAAGCAGCAAACTCTGTGGAAATTCATATTTGTGTCATTCTCAACACTTTTGACCACGACTGTGGAGTCAAATTGCAGGTTAGTCAAGGTAATGTGTACATGTAGGTAGAGTTAAAGTGACAATGAATAGATAATAACTAGAGAGTAGCAGCAGCGTAAAAATAGGGGTGGGGAGTCTTATGGCTTGGGTGTAGAAGCTGTTAAGACTGTGGACCTAGACTTGGCGCTCCGGTACCGCTTTCTGTGCGGTAGCAGAAAGAACAGTCTATGACTAGGGTGGCTGGAGTCTTTGACAATTTTTAGGGCTTTCCTCTGACACCGCCTGGTATAGAGGTCCTGGATGGCCCCAGTGATGTACTGGGCCGTATGCACTACACTCTGTAGTGTCTTGCAGTCGGAGGCTGAGCAGTTGCCATACCAGGCAGTGATGCAACCAGCTTAAATGGTGCAGCTGTTTAACCTTCTGAGGATGCTACATTTGTTCAGTCTCCTGAGGGGGAATAGGCTTTGTTGTGCCCTCTTTACGACTGTCTTGGTGTGTTTTGACCATGATAGTTTATTGATGTGGACATAAAGGAACTTGAAGCTCTCAATCTGCTCCACTACAGCCCCATCGATGAAGCATTGTGGAGGAGGTGCGATGGTGCTTTGTTGGTGACACTGCCTGTGATTTATGTGGAATTCAAGGCACACTTAACCAGCAGGGCTATCGTCATTTTGCAGTGATACTCCATCCCATCTGGTTTACGCTTAGTGGGATTATCATTTGTTTTTTAACAGGACAGTGACCCAACACACCTCCAGGCTGTGTAAGGGTTATTTGACCAAGAAGGAGAGTGATGGAGTGCTGCATCAGATGACCTGGCCTCCACAATCACCCGACCTCAACCCAATTGAGATGGTTTGGACCACAGAGTGAAGGAAAAGCAGCCAAGAAGTGCTCAGCATACTTTTTTGGTTACTACATAATTCCATATGTGTTATTTCATATTATTCTACAATGTAGAAAATAGTCAAAATAAAGAAAACCCTTGAATGAGTAGGTGTGTCCAAACTTTTGACTGGTACTATATATATATATTACATTTATGGCCTTTTTATATATAGAGGCTATTTATATAGAACATTTGAATAAAACCCATCTAAACTCTATTATATTTATAAATATGATAATATTTTAGGTTGATTATAATTCCATTACACACTTTCTGACATGCCATACTTTTATTTTCCTGCATCAGTAAAAGCAGGAAATTCATCACCTCGGCCTACTGCCATTCATTCCAATTAGACCTGGTTGGATTTCTCCCACTAGGCTACCAAGATGGCTGCCATTTTCAACTCATTCCTCTCTATCCACTAAGAAACTTTGCCCTACCTCTCTAACCACTAGGCTACCCAACCACTCTCTAAACCACTAGGCTACCTAACCACTAGGCTACCCACCTCTCTAACCACTAGGCTACCTACTTCTCTAACCACTAGGCTACCTACTTCTCTAACCACTAGGCTACCCACCTCTCTAACCACTAGGCTACCCACCTCTCTAACCACTAGGCTACCTACTTCTCTAACCACTAGGCTACCCACCTCTCTAACCACGAGGCTACCTACCTCTCCACTAGGCTACCACTCTAACCACTAGGCTACCTACCTCTCTAACCACTAGGCTACCTACCTCTCTAACCACTAGGCTACCTACTAACCACTAGGGCTACCTACTAACCACTAGGCTACCTACCTCTCTAACCACGAGGCTACCTAACCACTCTACCTACCTCTCTAACCACTAGGCTACCTACCTCTAACCACTAGGCTACCTACCTCTCTAACCACTAGGCTACCTACCTCTCTAACCACTAGGCTAGGCTACTACCTACCTCTCCACTAGGCTACCACTAACCACTAGGCTACCTACCTCTCTAACCACTAGGCTACCTACCTCTCCACTAGGCTACCACCTCTAACCACTAGGCTACCTACCTCTCTAACCACTAGGCTACCTACCTCTCTAACCACTAGGCTACCTACCTCTCCACAGGCTGGGGCGGCAGGCTACCCACCTCTCTCTAACCACGTAGCCTAGTGGCTACCTACCTCTCTAACCACTAGGCTAGCGGCTACCTGGCTACCTACCTCCTCTAACCACTAGGCTACCCACCTACCTCTACCTACTTCTCTAACCACTAGGCTACCTAACCTCTCTAACCACTAGGCTACCTACCTAACCACTAGGAAGGCTACCTACCTCTCTAACCACTAGCTACCTACCTCTCTAACCACTAGGCTACCTACCTCTCTCTCTAACCACTAGTTCAAACCCCGAGCTGACAAGGTACAAAACCTGACAAGGTTCAAACCTGAACAGGCAGTTAACCCACTGTTCCCAGGCCGTCATTGAAAATAAGAATATGTTCTTAACTGACTTGCCTGGTTAAATAAAGGTTAAAAAAAAAAAAAAATTCAAATGTGTAACACATCCGCACACATATTTCAGGAACATTTTAAAATCTTTATTTACATCACACATAACACAAATAGCTTCTTATTGCCCGACTATATAATATAAATACACTGCTCGTATTTGACTGTTGAAATGGTGTTTTCAATGCTTCACTCAGTGTGACTATGTGATAGATATTGTGGGCAGACACCTGATCAATCCCTGGCCCTGTGTTTCTGCAGGTTGCTTCTAGCTTGGTCCCAGATCAGTTTGTGCTGCATAGCCAACTCCTATGATCGTTGTCATGCAAATCAGCACAAACAGATCTGGGACCAGGCTAGATGCCCTCAGCTCGACTACCTCCATGTATAATCAGTACATGTATCTCTACAGTTTATTGGGTATATACCAAATCTACTGCTCATGTCCACCAATGTCAGGTTCATTCCATTAAAACTGAGTTCCTAATCAGACCTGGGTTCAAACAGTATTTATTTTCGCTCAGCGTTTGATTGAGCCAACCAGGAATGCTGGATTTGCACATTTATGGTCTGTTCTACTTACTCCATTGTGCCAGGCAAGCTCAATCAAACTCTGCTAAATGATTTTAAAGAAAAACAATAACTTTTAACCAATAACTCTTAACTCGTGTAACCATCACAACCCCTCCTCCTCCTCTCCTCCCCCAGGATCAAGTGGTGAGTACAGGCAGCTTGGTGCTGCTAGAGGGGGTATTAGAGTGGCTCTGGCCCTGCATCTGCATCTTCAGCCTCTGGATCTCCATGCGCTGCAGCTGGATGATACGCTCCGCTTCCTCCTCGAAATTCAGCCTCGCCACTAAACCCTCCCCTCCACAGAGGTCAGCGCTATGGGGATAGAGGTCAGAGGTCAGTGCTATGGGATACAGAGGTCAGCGCTATAGGGATACAGAGGTCAGTGCTATGGGATACAGATGTCAGCGCTATGGGGACACAAAGGTCAGAGGTCAGTGCTATGGGATACAGAGGTCAGCGCTATAGGGATACAGAGGTCAGAGGTCAGTGCTATGGGATACAGAGGTCAGCGCTATGGGGATACAGAGGTCAGAGGTCAGCGCTATGGGGACACAGAGGTCAGAGGTTTACACTACGGTGAGTGGTCAAGAGGGTCATATCATGCTTTTTCTTGCATTAATGTTCATTTATTATTATTATTTTTTCAATTTTAGAATGCATGGGAAGTTGTTCCATCACTACATAGAAACAAGAACGAGTTCAAAACTATTGAAGATGAACAGGGGACTAATTTACTAGCTAGGCGTTTGCACCAAAGTTTGCAGAATGTTTTTTCAAAAAGGATTCCATTATTGAAGACAGAACAAAAGGTCAAATAAAGGTCAGAAGTGTGAACGCAGGATGAACCGATAAAACAAGTAGAAACAGATCAACTCTCAGGTCAAACTGTTATCTGGGTTATAGTGAATATCAGATATTGTTAGTGTGTGAGGGTCCAGTCACCAGTGAGGTCTGAGGAGCTCAGTTTCTTTTTGCTGATGCTTGATTGGCTCTTATTGTCGTGGACCTGAGTCCTCACCAGACGCAGCTCCCGCCTCAGATCATTGATCTCCTTTATCAGAGACACGTTCTCCTGGAAAAGAGACATGAAACTGAACATCAGTGCTAAACTGAAATTAGGATTTTGAAATATCATTTAATTCGTGGAATATGGAATGTGAATAAACCACACTATATATCATGGAAGGTAAATTCCCAGCTCTCAAAATTGGGTTGTAGACATCATCTTTTTCTGGTTGAAAAGTCATGTTCAGCAGGGGGGAAACGTTTTTAACTGGGTAGGTACAACCTGAATTTATCCAATAAGAACAGATTTTCATTTTCGGTTAACAAATGTTTTGCTTCAGTGTGCTCTACTGAACACAACCTTGGTTTTTCACGTTGAAGCATTGTCTTCACAGGCTTTTCTCAACCCATTTTGCCCACGGGGCTTCGGTTGGTGTTAGCGAGCGTCTCTCCCTCCCACCTTCATGATCTTGACGTTTTCTGTCCGGTGGACCTCTGTGTCTTTGGCCAGCTTCCTCTTCAGAGACGCCACATTCCTCTCCAGGTGTTCCCTCTGACGACTGTACTCCCTCTGGATGTCTGCGTCCACACCCACTATGTCCACCTCAACACACACATTACACACACATTACACACATTACACACACACACACACACACATTACACACACATTACACACATATTACACACACACACATTACACACACACACACATTACACCCACTATGTCCACCTCAACACACACATTACACACACACATTACACACACATTACACACATGTCACATTACACACACACATTACACACACACACACACATGACACACACATTACACCCACATAACACACATTACACACACATTACACCCACATACACACACATTACACACACATTACACACATTACACCCACATTACACACACACACATTACACACACACACACATTACAGACACACAATTACACACACACATTACACACACAACACACACATTACACACACACATTACACACATTACACACACAACACACACATTACACACACACACACACATTACAGACACACACACATTACAGACATTACACACACACATTACACACACACACACACACACATTACACACACATTATTACAGACACACACACATTACAGACACACACACATTACAGACACACACACATTACACACACACACATTACAGACACACACACACACATTACACACACACATTACACACACACATATTCATTTTACTAGCATGTGTGTATTTGTGTTTCCTGAATATTTATTCTGGATGCTAACTGGTAATTCATTCCCTTAAAGTGGTAATTTATCAAAAACATTTTAGAAATGCATCCAACTAATCTGTGTTAAGTGTGTGTCTGTGAGCCAGCATGCAGAGCAGCACTTGAGTGTGTGTATGTGTGTGTGTGTGTGTGTGTGTGTGTGTGTGTGTGCACGCATCATTGTCTCGTCCTGCCATAACATTCCACACATAATACTTTTTAGTGTGTGTGTGTGTGTGTGTGTGTGTGTGTGTGTGTGTGTGTGTGTGTGTGTGTGTGTGTGTGTGTGTGTGTGTGTGTGTGTGTGTAATCTCACCACATCACTCTGCTGGACGTAGTGGTCATAGAGCTCTCTGATACTATCCTTTAACCTCTTAGGCTCCTGGATGAAGCCTACACAGTTATGGAGGTCTGTCTTGAACCTGCGTACCAGGGCCTCCACGTCCCTCACCTGGGTGAAGAGAGCAAGAATACATCATGACAGTTTCTGGAATTACCAGACAGATATATTCATATACTTTGTTTATGTACAGCATCAAATCAAAATCAAAAGTGAATTGTCACATACACGTGTTTAACAGATGTTACTGCGGGGGTGTAGCGAAATGCTTGTGTTTCTAGCTCCAACAGTGCAAGTTCATTTTATCTTTATTTAACTAGGCAAGTCAGTTAAGAACAAATTCTTATTTTCAATGACGGCCTAGGAACAGTGGGTTAACTGCCTGCTCAGGGGCAGAACGACAGATTTGTACCTTGTCAGCTCGGGGATATGAACTTGCAACCTTTCGGTTAATAGTCCAACGCTCTAACCAATATATCCACTGCCGCCCCGTAATAAGTAATATCTAACAAATAATATCTAACAATTTCACAACAACACATAAATCTAAAATAAAGGAAGGAATTAAGAATATATATATATATATATATATATATATATATATACGAGGGAAACGTGGACGAGCAATGCCAGAGGCGGCATAGACTAAGATACAGTAGAATAGAATACAGTACATACATATGAGATGAGTATTGCAAAATATGTAAACATTGGGCTATGTCTTTGAACTAGGCCTATATACTCGAACTCAGCAGTCTCCAAACTTTTCCAGCATGAGAACTACTTTTTTTATTTTTTATGAAACTTTGCGAGCTACTATTTTTTTTAATGCTTTCAAATAGGCACATAATTTCCTTACCTACCCTGCAAATCTTCCCCGGTACCTTGGTGTACAATATACAGTTGAAGTCGGAAGTTTACATACACCTCAGCCAAATACATCTAAACTGAGTTTTTCACAATTCTTGACACTTAATCCTAGTAAAAATTCCCTGTGTTAGGTCAGTTAGGATCACCACTTTATTTTAAGAATGTGAAATGTCAGAATAGTAGTAGAGATAATTATTTATTTCAGCTTTCATCATATTCCCAGTGATGGGGCCTGTCATGGAATGGGGCCTGTCATGCCAAACGTTTTGGGTAGCCTTCCACAAGCTTCCCACAATAAGTTGGGTACATTTTGGCCCATTCCTCCTGACAGAGCTGGTGTAACTGAGTCAGGTTTTGTAGGCCTCCTTGCTCGCACACACTTTTTCAGTTCTGCCCACACATTTTCAATAGGATTGAGGTCAGGGCTTTGTGATGGCCACTCCAATACCTTGATTTTGTACTTAAGCCATTTTGCCACAACTTTGGACGTATGCTTGGGGTCATTGTCCATTTGGATGACCCATTTGCGAGCAAACTTTAACTTCCTGACTGATGTCTTGAGATGTTGCTTCAATATATCCACTTAATTGTCCACCCTCATGATGCCATCTATTTTGTGAAGTGCACCAGTCCCTCCTGCTGCAAAGCACCCCCAGAACATGATGCTGCCACCCCCGTGCTTCACGGTTGGGATGGTGTTCTTCAGCTTGCAAGTCTCCCCCTGTCCTCCAAACAAAATGATGGTCATTATGGCCAAACAGTTCTATTTTTGTTTCATCAGACCAGAGGACATTCCTCCAAAAAGTATGATCTTTGTGTCCATGTGCAGTTGCAAACCGTAGTCTGGCTTTTTTATGGCAGTTTTAGAGCAGTGGCTTCTTCCTTGCTGAGCGGCCTTTTAGGTTATGCAGATATAGGACTAATTTGACTGTGGATAAACATACTTTTGTACCTGTTTCCTCCAGCATCTTCACATGCTGTTCACATCCCAGATTCTGTTGTTCTGGGATTGATTTGCACTTTTCGCACCAAAGTACGTTCAAAGTACGTCATACCGCTCATACCTAAGCGGTATGACGGCTGCGTGGTCCCATGGTGTTTGAATACTATTGTTTGTACAGATGAACGTTGTACCTTCAGGCATTTGGAAATTGCTCCCAAGGATGAACCAGACTTGTGGAGGTCCACAATTTTCTTCTGAAGTCTTGGTTAATTTCTTTTGATTTTCCCCATGATGTCAAGCAAAGAGGAACTGAGTTTGAAGGTAGGCCTTGAAATACATCAACAGGTATACCTCTAATTGACTCAAATGGTGTCAATTAGCCTATCAGAAGCTTCTAAAGCCATGACATAATTTTCTAGAAGGCACAGTCAACGTAGTGCATGTAAACTTCTGACCAACTGGAATTGTGTTACAGTGAATTATAAGTGAAATAATCTGTCTGTAAACAATTGTTGGAAAAATGACTTAGTAGATGTCCTAACAGACTTGCCAAAACTATAGTTTGTTAACAAGAAATTTGTGGAGTGGTTGAAAAACTAGTTTTAATAACTCCAACATAAGTGTATGTAAACTAGTTTTTATGACTCCAACATAAGTGTATGTAAACTAGTTTTAATGACTCCAACATAAGTGTATGTAAACTCATTTTAATGACTCCAACCTAAGTGTATGTAAACTAGTTTTAATGACTCCAACATAAGTGTATGTAAACTAGTTTTAATGACTCCAACATAAGTGGATGTAAACTAGTTTTAATGACTCCAACATAAGTGTATGTAAACTAGTTTTAATGACTCCAACCTAAGTGGATGTAAACTAGTTTTAATGACTCCAACATAAGTGGATGTAAACTAGTTTTAATGACTCCAACATAAGTGGATGTAAACTAGTTTTAATGACTCCAACCTAAGTGTATGTAAACTAGTTTTAATGACTCCAACATAAGTGGATGTAAACTAGTTTTAATGACTCCAACCTAAGTGGATGTAAACTAGTTTCAATGACTCCAACCTAAGTGGATGTAAACTAGTTTTAATGACTCCAACATAAGTGGATATAAACTAGTTTTAATGACTCCAACATAAGTGTATGTAAACTAGTTTTAATGACTCCAACATAAGTGTATGTAAACTAGTTTTAATGACTCCAACCTAAGTGGATGTAAACTAGTTTTAATGACTCCAACATAAGTGTGTATGTAAACTAGTTTTAATGACTCCAACCTAAGTGGATGTAAACTAGTTTTAATGACTCCAACCTAAGTGTATGTAAACTAGTTTTAATGACTCCAACCTAAGTGGATGTAAACTAGTTTTAATGACTCCAACCTAAGTGGATGTAAACTAGTTTTAATGACTCCAACCTAAGTGGATGTAAACTAGTTTTAATGACTCCAACCTAAGTGGATGTAAACTAGTTTTAATGACTCCAACCTAAGTGGATATAAACTAGTTTTAATGACTCCAACATAAGTGTATGTAAACTCATTTTAATGACTCCAACCTAAGTGTATGTAAACTAGTTTTAATGACTCCAACATAAGTGTATGTAAACTAGTTTTAATGACTCCAACCTAAGTGGATGTAAACTAGTTTTAATGACTCCAACATAAGTGGATGTAAACTAGTTTTAATGACTCCAACCTAAGTGGATGTAAACTAGTTTTAATGACTCCAACATAAGTGTATGTAAACTAGTTTTAATGACTCCAACATAAGTGGATATAAACTAGTTTTAATGACTCCAACCTAAGTGGATGTAAACTAGTTTTAATGACTCCAACCTAAGTGGATGTAAACTAGTTTTAATGACTCCAACATAAGTGTATGTAAACTAGTTTTAATGACTCCAACCTAAGTGGATGTAAACTAGTTTTAATGACTCCAACCTAAGTGGATGTAAACTAGTTTTAATGACTCCAACCTAAGTGTATGTAAACTAGTTTTAATGACTCCAACATAAGTGTTTGTAAACTTACGACTTCAACTGTATGCATTGTCTGTCAATATACCTGGTAATATAATGGTTAATAAACAGTATCTGGCATGACAGTCCCCATAAAACTATCTTTTCTATTTTTCTGAATATCTGTTTTATTTGTCCTGGTTTGGGATGTTTTTACTCTCAATATTAAAAATGTTAATTGAAGAAATAATTTCAAAAACGAAAATGGATGTTCTGAGTCCATGTCGACGCTTAAATCACATCAGAAGACAATTTGTTGGGTCTAAAAAAATATAGAATTTAGGTTTTTGAGTGTAATTCCCCTTTAATTGCGCATCTAGCGAGAGAGGACCGTGTCGGTCTAGCGATGTTTCTGCTGTTAGGCCTGCTGCTGCAGCACATGTCATGGCACAGTTAGCAAATCAATTGCCATCCAAATTATACAAATAATGAGGATTTATTTCTGTCAGGTAAGTCTACTTTGCAGTGCACATTTAGCTGAGTAGGATTTTGTAGCTTTTCTATCGACAAACAAGACACTGGTTATCATTAGCATCACTAACTAACACAGACAGGCAGTTAACCCACTGTTCCCAGGCCGTCATTGAAAATAAGAATATGTTCTTAACTGACTTGCCTGGTTAAATAAAGGTAAAATAAAAAAATAATAAAAAAATATTGCTGTAAATTAATAGGCAGATATTGTGTTACATGTCTAACCAAGGGTGGGATAATGTCAACGTGGCTTCGATTGGATAGTAGTAGTAGTGGGAGTTTTGTGTTTATGACAGTTTGTAATTGTTCCCGAGTGACGCAGAGGTCTAAGGTACTGCATCTCAGTGCTAGACGTGTCACTACAGACCCTGGTTCGATCCCAGGCTGTATCACAACCGGCTGTGATTGGGAGTCACATTGGGCGGTGCACAATTGTCCCAACGCCGTCCGGGTTAGGGTTTGCCGGGGGTAGGCTGTCATTGTAAACAAGAATGTGTTCTTTAACTGACTTGCCTGGTTAAAGAAAATGTTAAATAATTACAGAACACATGAAAAAACGGATGTACTTTGACATTGGCGAGCTGCTCGTCGGTGGGCTGGTAGCTGGCGACCTGTCGGAGACGCCCTGCTCTAACTATATCTTCCATTAAACCTCATGATAGTATACAGTACATAGTAGTTAAAGACATGCATTGTGTATTAGTGCATATGACCATAGGGGTCCCTTTCAGAATAGGTATTCCCTTTCCATGTCTTTAAGATTCTCTACTATGTACAGTGTTTTCATGAGTTGAAGTGAAATATTTAGTATGAGCCTTCTCTCGCTCTGCCCATAGTCCCCCCCCAAAACCTCTCTGATTCTCATCCATTCTCATGCAAAGCAGACAGGCGTCCTCCAGCCTCTCTCACCCTCTGCGTCTCCTTGTGCATCTCCTTATCGGTGGCTTTCAGTTTGAGTTTCAGCTCAGTGATGTTCAGCTCCAGCTGAGTGTTTCTCTTGTGCACCTGGTCCAGCTCGCCCTCCATCTAACAAAGAGAGCATCCATTGGCCAGTCAGTCAATCTCAATGAGAGCTACAATACACACACTGAGTATACAAAACATGATTTAGGAACACGTCTTTCCATGAGACAGACTGACCAGGTGAATCCAGGTGAAAACTAGGATCCCTTATTGACGTCACTTGTTAAATCCACTTCCAATCAGTGTAGATGAAGGGGAGGAGACAGGTTAAATAATATATTTTTAGACTTGAGACAGTCTTAGGGTAGTGGGTTTTTAATGAGTGTAGGGTTAGTTCAACAGTTTCCTGTGTGTATTAAGATGGTCCAACACCCAAAGGACATCCAGCCAACTTGACACAACTGTAGGAAGCATTGGAGTCAACATGAGCCAGCATCCCTGTGGAACACTTTCGACGCCTTGTAGAGTCCATGCCCGGCGAATTGAGACTTTTCTGAGGACAAAAGGGGAGGGCAACTCCGTATTAGGAAAGTGTTCCTAATGTTTTATGTGTGACAATGAGTGAAGAATTGAAGTGGTCAATGCTCTGGCTCTCCCTCCATCTTCTCTGGCTCTCCCTCCATCCATCTGCTCTGGCTCTCCCTCCATCTACTCTGGCTCTCCCTCCATCTACTCTGGCTCTCCCTCCATCTACTCTGGCTCTCCCTCCCTCCATCTACTCTGGCTCTCCCTCCATCTGCTCTGGCTCTCCCTCCCTCCATCTACTCTGGCTCTCCCTCCATCTACTCTGGCTCTCCATCCATCTACTCTGGCTCTCCCTCCATCTACTCTGGCTCTCCCTCCATCTACTCTGGCTCTCCCTCCATCTTCTCTGGCTCTCCCCTCCATCTGCTCTGGCTCTCCATCTACTCCTCTCCCTCCATCTTCTCTGGCTCTCCCTCCATCTACTCTGGCTCTCCCTCCCTCCATCTACTCTGGCTCTCCCTCCATCTTCTCTGGCTCTCCCTCCATCTACTCTGGCTCCCTCCCTCCTGGCTCTCCCTCCCTCCATCTACTCTGGCTCTCCCTCCATCTTCTCTGGCTCTCCCTCCCTCCATCTACATCTACTCTGGCTCTCCCTCCCTCCATCTACTCTGGCTCTCCCTCCATCTTCTCTGGCTCTCCCTCCATCTACTCTGGCTCTCCCTCCATCCATCTACTCTGGCTCTCCCTCCATCCATCTACTCTGGCTCTCCCTCCCTCCATCTACTCTGGCTCTCCCCATCCATCTACTCTGGCTCTCCCTCCCTCCATCTACTCTGGCTCTCCCTCCCTCCATCTACTCTGGCTCTCCCTCCCTCCATCTGCTCTCCCTCCATCTCTCTGGCTCTCCCTCCATCTACTCTGGCTCTCCCTCCATCTCCATCTACTCTGGCTCTCCCTCCATCCATCTACTCTGGCTCTCCATCCATCTACTCTGGCTCTCCCTCCATCCATCTACTCTGGCTCTCCATCCATCTACTCTGGCTCTCCCTCCATCCATCCATCTGCTCTGGCTCTCCCTCCATCTGCTCTGGCTCTCCCTCCATCCATCTACTCTGGCTCTCCCATCCATCTCTCTGGCTCTCCATCCATCTACTCTGGCTCTCCCTCCATCTGCTCTGGCTCTCCTCCATCTTCTCTGGCTCTCCCTCCATCTTCTCTGGCTCTCCCCTCCATCTACTCTGGCTCTCCATCCATCTACTCTGGCTCTCCATCCATCTACTCTGGCTCTCCATCCATCTACTCTGGCTCTCCATCCATCTACTCTGGCTCTCCCTCCATCTACTCTGGCTCTCCATCCATCTACTCTGGCTCTCCCTCCCTCCATCTACTCTGGCTCTCCCTCCATCTACTCTGGCTCTCCCTCCCTCCATCTACTCTGGCTCTCCCTCCATCTTCTCTGGCTCTCCCTCCATCCATCTACTCTGGCTCTCCCTCCCTCCATCTACTCTGGCTCTCCCTCCCTCCATCTCCTCTGGCTCTCCCTCCATCTACTCTGGCTCTCCCTCCATCTACTCTGGCTCTCCATCCATCTACTCTGGCTCTCCCTCCATCTACTCTGGCTCTCCATCCATCTGCTCTGGCTCTCCCTCCATCTGCTCTGGCTCTCCCTCCCTCCATCTACTCTGGCTCTCCCTCCATCTTCTCTGGCTCTCCCTCCATCCATCTACTCTGGCTCTCCCTCCCTCCATCTACTCTGGCTCTCCCTCCCTCCATCTCCTCTGGCTCTCCCTCCATCTACTCTGGCTCTCCCTCCATCTGCTCTGGCTCTCCCTCCCTCCATCTGCTCTGGCTCTCCCTCCATCTTCTCTGGCTCTCCCTCCATCCATCTACTCTGGCTCTCCCTCCATCCATCTACTCTGGCTCTCCCTCCCTCCATCTACTCTGGCTCTCCCTCCCTCCATCTACTCTGGCTCTCCCTCCCTCCATCTGCTCTGGCTCTCCCTCCCTCCATCTCCTCTGGCTCTCCCTCCATCTACTCTGGCTCTCCATCCATCTACTCTGGCTCTCCCTCCATCCATCTACTCTGGCTCTCCCTCCATCCATCTACTCTGGCTCTCCCTCCATCCATCTACTCTGGCTCTCCATCCATCTACTCTGGCTCTCCCTCCATCCATCTACTCTGGCTCTCCCTCCATCTACTCTGGCTCTCCATCCATCTGCTCTGGCTCTCCCTCCATCTGCTCTGGCTCTCCCTCCATCCATCTACTCTGGCTCTCCCTCCATCTACTCTGGCTCTCCCTCCATCTGCTCTGGCTCTCCCTCCATCTTCTCTGGCTCTCCCTCCATCCATCTGCTCTGGCTCTCCCTCCATCTGCTCTGGCTCTCCCTCCATCTTCTCTGGCTCTCCCTCCATCCATCTGCTCTGGCTCTCCCTCCATCTTCTCTGGCTCTCCCTCCATCCATCTGCTCTGGCTCTCCCTCCATCTTCTCTGGCTCTCCCTCCCTCCATCTGCTCTGGCTCTCCCTCCATCTACTCTGGCTCTCCATCCATCTACTCTGGCTCTCCCTCCATCCATCTACTCTGGCTCTCCCTCCATCTACTCTGGCTCTCCATCCATCTACTCTGGCTCTCCATCCATCTACTCTGGCTCTCCCTCCCTCCATCTACTCTGGCTCTCCCTCCATCTACTCTGGCTCTCCATCCATCTTCTCTGGCTCTCCATCCATCTACTCTGGCTCTCCCTCCATCTTCTCTGGCTCTCCCTCCATCCATCTACTCTGGCTCTCCCTCCCTCCATCTCCTCTGGCTCTCCCTCCATCTACTCTGGCTCTCCCTCCATCTACTCTGGCTCTCCATCCATCTACTCTGGCTCTCCCTCCATCCATCTACTCTGGCTCTCCCTCCATCCATCTACTCTGGCTCTCCATCCATCTACTCTGGCTCTCCCTCCATCCATCTACTCTGGCTCTCCCTCCATCTACTCTGGCTCTCCATCCATCTGCTCTGGCTCTCCCTCCATCTGCTCTGGCTCTCCCTCCATCCATCTACTCTGGCTCTCCCTCCATCTACTCTGGCTCTCCATCCATCTGCTCTGGCTCTCCCTCCATCTGCTCTGGCTCTCCCTCCATCTTCTCTGGCTCTCCCTCCCTCCATCTGCTCTGGCTCTCCCTCCATCTACTCTGGCTCTCCATCCATCTACTCTGGCTCTCCCTCCATCCATCTACTCTGGCTCTCCCTCCATCTACTCTGGCTCTCCATCCATCTACTCTGGCTCTCCCTCCCTCCATCTACTCTGGCTCTCCCTCCATCTACTCTGGCTCTCCATCCATCTGCTCTGGCTCTCCCTCCCTCCATCTGCTCTGGCTCTCCCTCCCTCCATCTGCTCTGGCTCTCCCTCCATCTTCTCTGGCTCTCCCTCCATCCATCTACTCTGGCTCTCCCTCCCTCCATCTACTCTGGCTCTCCCTCCCTCCATCTACTCTGGCTCTCCCTCCCTCCATCTACTCTGGCTCTCCCTCCATCTGCTCTGGCTCTCCCTCCATCTACTCTGGCTCTCCCTCCCTCCATCTACTCTGGCTCTCCCTCCCTCCATCTCCTCTGGCTCTCCCTCCCTCCATCTGCTCTGGCTCTCCCTCCATCTACTCTGGCTCCCCCTCCATCTCCTCTGGCTCTCCCCCCACTCCATCTGCTCTGGCTCTCCCTCCATCTACTCTGGCTCTCCCTCCATCTCCTCTGGCTCTCCCTCCATCTGCTCTGGCTCTCCCTCCATCTACTCTGGCTCTCCCTCCATCTACTCTGGCTCTCCCTCCATCTACTCTGGCTCTCCCTCCATCTGCTCTGGCTCTCCCTCCATCTGCTCTGGCTCTCCCTCCATCTACTCTGGCTCTCCCTCCATCCATCTACTCTGGCTCTCCCTCCCTCCATCTACTCTGGCTCTCCCTCCCTCCATCTACTCTGGCTCTCCCTCCCTCCATCTACTCTGGCTCTCCCTCCCTCCATCTACTCTGGCTCTCCCTCCCTCCATCTACTCTGGCTCTCCCTCCATCTACTCTGGCTCTACCTCCCTCCATCTACTCTGGCTCTCCCTCCCTCCATCTGCTCTGGCTCTCCCTCCCTCCATCTACTCTGGCTCTCCCTCCATCTGCTCTGGCTCTCCCTCCCTCAATCTGCTCTGGCTCTCCCTCCATCTACTCTGGCTCTCCCTCCATCCATCTACTCTGGCTCTCCCTCCCTCCATCTACTCTGGCTCTCCCTCCCTCCATCTACTCTGGCTCTCCCTCCATCTACTCTGGCTCTCCCTCCATCTACTCTGGCTCTCCCTCCATCTACTCTGGCTCTCCCTCCATCTGCTCTGGCTCTCCCTCCATCTACTCTGGCTCTACCTCCCTCCATCTACTCTGGCTCTCCCTCTCTCCATCTACTCTGGCTCTCCCTCCATCCATCTGCTCTGGCTCTCCCTCCATCTACTCTGGCTCTCCCTTCCTCCATCTACTCTGGCTCTCCCTCCCTCCATCTACTCTGGCTCTCCATCTACTCTGGCTCTCCCTCCATCTGCTCTGGCTCTCCCTCCCTCCATCTACTCTGGCTCTTCCTCGCTCCATCTACTCTGGCTTTCCCTCCATCTACTCTGGCTCTCCCTCCCTCCATCTTCTCTGGCTCTCCCTCCCTCCATCTACTCTGGCTCTTCCTCGCTCCATCTACTCTGGCTTTCCCTCCATCTACTCTGGCTCTCCCTCCCTCAATCTGCTCTGGCTCTCCCTCCATCTACTCTGGCTCTCCCTCCATCCATCTACTCTGGCTCTCCCTCCCTCCATCTACTCTGGCTCTCCCTCCCTCCATCTACTCTGGCTCTCCCTCCCTCCATCTGCTCTGGCTCTCCCTCCCTCCATCTCCTCTGGCTCTCCCTCCATCTACTCTGGCTCTCCCTCCATCTACTCTGGCTCTCCATCCATCTACTCTGGCTCTCCCTCCATCCATCTACTCTGGCTCTCCCTCCATCCATCTACTCTGGCTCTCCCTCCATCCATCTACTCTGGCTCTCCATCCATCTACTCTGGCTCTCCCTCCATCCATCTACTCTGGCTCTCCCTCCCTCCATCTACTCTGGCTCTCCCTCCATCTACTCTGGCTCTCCCTCCATCTGCTCTGGCTCTCCCTCCATCTACTCTGGCTCTACCTCCCTCCATCTACTCTGGCTCTCCCTCTCTCCATCTACTCTGGCTCTCCCTCTCCCTCCATCTGCTCTGGCTCTCCCTCTCCCTCCATCTGCTCTGGCTCTCCCTCCATCTACTCTGGCTCTCCCTCCATCTGCTCTGGCTCTCCCTCCATCTACTCTGGCTCTACCTCCCTCCATCTACTCTGGCTCTCCCTCTCTCCATCTACTCTGGCTCTCCCTCCATCCATCTGCTCTGGCTCTCCCTCCATCTGCTCTGGCTCTCCCTCCATCTGCTCTGGCTCTCCCTCCATCTACTCTGGCTCTCCATCCATCTACTCTGGCTCTCCCTCCATCTACTCTGGCTCTCCCTCCCTCCATCTACTCTGGCTCTCCCTCCCTCCATCTACTCTGGCTCTCCCTCCCTCCATCTACCAACGGAGAAGGTAACACTATACTTAAAGCCTACAGGTATGCTGCAATGAAAAGAGCACCGGGTACTCAACCTCAATGAACTCACAGTGTAGGCTATTGCAGTTTGCTGCAGCATCATATTCATGTCCACCTACATCTTACATGCATCCTCATGTGTTGACTGGAGGGCTACAGAGAGGGGTCAATGGAGGGCAGAGAGAGGGGTCAATGGAGGGCAGAGAGAGGGGTCAATGGAGGGCAGAGAGAGGGGTCAATGGAGGGCAGAGAGAGGGGTCAATGGAGGGCAGAGAGAGGGGTCAATGGAGGGCAGAGAGAGGGGTCAATGGAGGGCAGAGAGAGGGGTCAATGGAGGGAAGATAGAGGGGTCAATACAGGGTTAGAGAGAGGGGTCAATGAAGGGCAGAGAGAGGGGTCAATGGAGGGCAGAGAGAGTGGTCAATACAGGGTAAGAGAGGGGTCAATACAGGGTAAGAGAGGGGGCAATACAGGGTAAGAGAGGGGTCAATACAGGGTAAGAGAGGGGTCAATACAGGGCTAGAGAGAGGGGTCAATACAGGGTAAGAGAGGGGTCAATACATGGGAAGAGAGGGGTCAATACAGGGTAAGAGAGGGGTCAATACAGGGTAAGAGAGGGGTCAATACAGGGTAAGAGAGGGGTCAATACAGGGCTAGAGAGGGGTTAATAGAGGCGCCTCTGAGTGCTTTCGTGTGTAAATGCAACATGGCAAATGTACTGTATGTCATGGCATTTTGATCAGTTATATGAAACTGTGGATTTTTTGTGGGCTTTTTTTCCCACATGTTAGATGTGCAAGTGCAATGAGTGAGAAAATGTAGCGGTCAATGCTGATGATTCAGGTGGGTAAAAACATGATGACATGAATGTCAGTAGTAGCATTTTGATCAGCAATAAGAATGTATGTATTTCAGATTTTTCTGCTGCTCACCTGTATGATCATATAATATTATACACACTTTAGCAGACGCTTTTATTCAAAAAGACTTAGTCAGGCCTGCATACGTTTTACATACTGCTGATTCCGGGAAATGAAGCCCCTATCTTGGCATGGCATGCGCCATGCTCTTCCAACTGAGATACAGAGGTGAGAGAGAGGGGTCACTGAGACCATCTAAAAACAGATCTAGCTGTCTCTGACCTCTTGAATCTGCTCCTTCATCTCCTT
This sequence comes from Oncorhynchus keta, assembly GCF_023373465.1. Lineage (NCBI taxonomy): Eukaryota > Metazoa > Chordata > Actinopteri > Salmoniformes > Salmonidae > Oncorhynchus > Oncorhynchus keta. The sequence goes on from NC_068435.1 coordinate 11,698,846, forward strand.
GATGTCGTTCTCTCTGGGTTCGATCTGTTTCTTCAGTTCTTTGATCTTGTAGTCCAGGACAAACTTGAACTTCTCCAGCTCCTGGTTCTTCTTCTTCAGGTCGTAGATTCTCTTCTCCTGCAAAAAGGAGGAGAGGAGTTTTGTTACCTCTTTTATAACCCAAAACATGTCTCTGTTGAACTAATAGCTACTGTGATAGTTTGTGACCTGTGGTAGTTCTGATATTTTGGTCCAAAATGAGTTCTTCACATAGAGTTGCTCTTCAGGCTGTCCTTTAAATGTGAGACATGTCAGATAAAAACAAAGGACGTTTACGCTGTAAAACATGTCAAATCAGAAAGATCCATCTGCACAAACACCTTTTAACTTGGTGTTAGAAGATCCTATCTGCAATCCAATCACACAACACTGGGTTGTCAATAAAAACAACTGTATGTAAGAAAATATACTAATTGAGTCAAAAAGAGGAAGACATCACAAAACAGTTCCCAATACCCATTATCTCAGAACTATACAGTCTGCAAGGTAGAACCATATAGTCCCAGGTCCTTGATTAATTATATCATAGGTTCTGGTCCTCTTTTTAAATGACTTTTTCAGATGACTGGCCATAACATAATGTAAGCTCTTTAAGGTTAAAAAAAACTAATAAATACGAGTTCCTTAGATCATGTTTTAGGCCATGTGTTTGTCTTGTTCTTTATCAATAGGAAAACCTCCTTGGAAGGAGTATTTTCACTCAAATTACAAACTTACCACATTTTATAGAGGACCTTATGGCTGAACCCAGAGAGGACCTTATGGCTGAACCCAGATAGGACCTTATGGCTGAACCCAGAGAGGACCTTATGGCTGAACCCAGAGAGGACCTTATGGCTGAACCCAGATAGGACCTTATGGCTGAACCCAGAGAGGACCTTATGGCTGAACCCAGAGAGGACCTTATGGCTGAACCCAGAGAGGACCTTATGGCTGAACCCAGAGAGGACCTTATGGCTGAACCCAGAGAGGACCTTATGGCTGAACCCAGATAGGACCTTATGGCTGAACCCAGAGAGGACCTTATGGCTGAACCCAGATAGGACCTTATGGCTGAACCCAGAGAGGACCTTATGGCTGAACCCAGAGAGGACCTTATGGCTGAACCCAGAGAGGACCTTATGGCTGAACCCAGAGAGGACCTTATGGCTGAACCCAGATAGGACCTTATGGCTGAACCCCGATAGGACCTTATGGCTGAACCCAGAGAGGACCTTATGGCTGAACCCAGAGAGGACCTTATGGCTGAACCCAGAGAGGGACCTTATGGCTGAACCCAGAGAGGACCTTATGGCTGAACCCAGAGAGGACCTTATGGCTGAACCCAGAGAGGACCTTATGGCTGAACCCAGAGAGGACCTTATGGCTGAACCCAGAGAGGACCTTATGGCTGAACCCAGAGAGGACCTTATGGCTGAACCCAGAGAGGACCTTATGGCTGAACCCAGAGAGGACCTTATGGCTGAACCCAGAGAGGACCTTATGGCTGAACCCAGAGAGGACCTTATGGCTGAACCCAGAGAGGACCTTATGGCTGAACCCAGAGAGGACCTTATGGCTGAACCCAGAGAGGACCTTATGGCTGAACCCAGATAGGACCTTATGGCTGAACCCAGAGAGGACCTTATGGCTGAACCCAGAGAGGACCTTATGGCTGAACCCAGAGAGGACCTTATGGCTGAACCCAGAGAGGACCTTATGGCTGAACCCAGAGAGGACCTTATGGCTGAACCCAGATAGGACCTTATGGCTGAACCCAGATAGGACCTTATGGCTGAACCCAGATAGGACCTTATGGCTGAAACCAGATAGGACCTTATGGCTGAACCCAGAGAGGACCTTATGGCTGAACCCAGATAGGACCTTATGGCTGAACCCAGATAGGACCTTATGGCTGAACCCAGAGAGGACCTTATGGCTGAACCCAGATAGGACCTTATGGCTGAACCCAGATAGGACCTTATGGCTGAACCCCGATAGGACCTTATGGCTGAACCCAGAGAGGACCTTATGGCTGAACCCAGATAGGCCTGTATGTCTGAACCCAGATAGAACCTTATGGTTGAACCCAGATAGGACCTTATGGCTGAACCCATATTGACATTTCAGAGCCATAAGGTTCTATCTGCGATTGCACCCCCCCTTACTCTGCACTTTAGGTACCTTTAAGGACCTTACTGGGTCATGAAAAAATGATGTACTACATATTCAGTTGTATCTAGGAAAGATCTTTCAGAAGAAGAAGCTAACATAATCAGTGTCTCGTCTCCCTACCAATAACTAGTGCCAGAAGGTGGATCCAATACATATGAGGTCAATAGCCCCCTTATACAGAACATGTCCTACAGTAGGTCACGTTTCTGTTAAAGAACACAAAACAACATTTCTTGTTACATTTCTTTTTCTCCGTCTCAGTCCCTTTTCTCTTGTTTGATGCCTAATGAACAGGACCCTGTCCATTCCACTTTGACTTGGATGGTCTCGTCTCTCTCCTGGATCTCCTTCTTCAGGCCCACAATGTGTGTTTCCAACCCTCCCCTAGCCTAGGTTCCTCCAGTACCTGTACCCACCCCATCCCCCTGCAGCCACCCACCACACACCTTATCCTGGATGGTCTCGTCCCTCTCTTGGATCTCTTTCTTCAGGCCCAGGATGTCCTTCTCCAGGGACTTGATTACCCCTCGTAGCTTCTGCTGCTCCACCCTCAGCTTCTCAATCTCCACGTTGCGGTCGTCTATATCCTTCTGCAGGCTGCTGAACTGTCACAGGAGAAGACAAAGAGGGGAGAAGACAGAGAGGGGAGAAGACAGAGAGGGGAGAAGACAGAGAGGGGAGAAGACAGAGAGGGGAAAAGACGGAGAGGGGAGAAGACGGAGAGGGGAGAAAACAGAGAGGGGAAAGATGGAGAGGGGAGAAGACGGAGAGGGGAGAAGACAAAGAGGGGAGAAGACAAAGAGGGGAGAAGATGGAGAGGGGAAAAGACAGAGAGGGGAGAAGACGGAGAGGGGAGAAGACGGAGAGGGGAGAAGACGGAGAGGAGAGAAGACGGAGAGGGGAAAAGACGGAGAGGGGAGAAGACGGAGAGGGGAAAAGACGGAGAGGGGAGAAGACAGAGAGGGAAGAAGACAGAGAGGGAAGAAGACGGAGTGGGGAGAAGACAGAGAGGGGAGAAGACAGAGAGGGGAGAAGACAGAGAGGGAAGTAAACGGAGAGGGGAGAAGACAGAGAGGGGAGAAGACGGAGAGGGGAGAAAGCGGAGAGGGGAAAAGATGGAGAGGGAAAAGACAGAGAGGGGAGAAGACAGAGAGGGGAGAAGACAGAGAGGGGAGAAGACAGAGAGGGGAGAAGACGGAGAGGGGAGAAGACGGAGAGGGGAGAAGACAGAGAGGGGAGAAGACAGAGAGGGGAGAAGACAGAGAGGGGAGAAGACAGAGAGGGGAGAAGACGGAGAGGGAAGAAGACGGAGAGAGAAGAAGACGGAGAGGGGAAAAGACCGAGAGGGGAGAAGACGAAGAGGGGAAAAGACGGAGAGGGGAGAAGACGGAGAGGGGAGAAGACAGAGAGGGGTGAAAACAGAGAGGGGAAAAGATGGAGAGGGGAGAAGACAGAGAGGGGAGAAGACAGAGAGGGAAGAAGACAGAGAGGGAAGAAGACGGAGAGGGTAGAAGACAGAGAGGGGAGAAGACAGAGAGGGGAGAAGACAGAGAGGGGAGAAGACAGAGGGGGGAGAAGACGGAGAGGGGAGAAGACAGAGAGGGGAGAAGACAGAGAGGGGCGAAAACAGAGAGGGGAAAAGACGGAGAGGGGAGAAGACAGAGAGGGGAGAAGACAGAGAGGGAAGAAGACGGAGAGGGTAGAAGACAGAGAGGGGTAGAAGACAGAGAGGGGAGAAGACAAAGAGGGGAGAAGACAGAGAGGGGAGAAGACAGAGAGGGGAGAAGACAGAGAGGGGCGAAAACAGAGAGGGGAGAAGACAGAGAGGGGAGAAGACGGAGAGGGTAGAAGACAGAGAGGGGAGAAGACAGAAAGGGGAGAAGACAGAGAGGGGAGAAGACAGAGAGGGGAGAAGACAGAGAGGGGAGAAGACAGAGAGGGGAGAAGACAGAGAGGGGAGAAGACAGAGAGGGAAGAAGACGGAGAGGGTAGAAGACAGAGAGGGTAGAAGACAGAGAGGGGAGAAGACAGAGAGGGGAGAAGACAGAGAGGGGCGAAAACAGAGAGGGGAAAAGATGGAGAGGGGAGAAGACAGAGAGGGGAGAAGATGGAGAGGGTAGAAGACAGAGAGACGAGAAGACAGAGAGACAGAGAGGGGAGAAGACAGAGAGGGGAGAAGACAGAGAGGGGAGAAGACAGAGAGGGGAGAAGACAGAGAGGGGAGAAGACGGAGAGGGGAGAAGACAGAGAGGGGAGAACACAGAGAGGGAAGAAGACGGAGAGGGGAGAAGACAGAGAGGGGTGAAGACAGAGAGGGGAAAAGACAGAGAGGGGAGAAGACAGAGAGGGGAGAAGACGGAGAGGGGAGAAGACGGAGAGGGGAGAAGACGGAGAGGGGAGAAAACGGAGAGGGGAAAAGACGGAGAGGGGAGAAGACAGAGAGGGGGACCGGAGAGAGAAGACATGTTTAAAAGGTGTGAATGAGAAGTGGAGATTAAATAGATTATAGAATAACTATTTCATACATATAATATATTGTAGCAGCCTATACTGTATGTGGAAGCTATAGCATACTGTATGTGGAGGCTATAGCATACTGTATGTGGAAGCTATAGCATACTGTATGTGGAAGCTATAGCATACTGTATGTGGAAGCTATAGCATACTGTATGTGGAGGCTATAGGATACTGTATGTGGAAGCTATAGCATACTGTATGTGGAAGCTATAGCATACTGTATGTGGAAGCTATAGCATACTGTATGTGGAAGTTATATCATACTGTATGTGGAAGCTATAACATACTGTATGTGGAAGCTATAGCATACTGTATGTGGAAGTTATAGCATACTGTATGTGGAAGCTATAAAATACTGTATGTGGAAGCTATAGGATACTGTATGTGGAAGCTATAACATACTGTATGTGGAAGCTATAGGATACTGTATGTGGAAGCTATAACATACTGTATGTGGAAGCTATAACATACTGTATGTGGAAGCTATAGCATACTGTATGTGGAAGCTATAGCATACTGTATGTGGAAGCTATAGCATACTGTATGTGGAAGCTATAGCATACTGTATGTGGAAGCTATAGCATACTGTATGTGGAAGCTATAGGATACTGTATGTGGAGGCTATAGGATACTGTATGTGGAAGCTATAGCATACTGTATGTGGACGCTATAGCATACTGTATGTGGAAGCTATAGCATACTGTATGTGGAAGCTATAGCATACTGTATGTGGAAGCTATAGCATACTGTATGTGGAAGCTATAGCATACTGTATGTTGAAGTTATAGCATACTGTATGTGGAAGCTATAGCATACTGTATGTGGAGGCTATAGCATACTGTATGTGGAAGCTATAGCATACTGTATGTGGAAGCTATAGCATACTGTATGTGGAAGCTATAGCATAATGTATGTGGAGGCTATAGGATACTGTATGTGGAAGCTATAGCATACTGTATGTGGAAGCTATAGCATACTGTATGTGGAAGCTATAGCATACTGTATGTGGAGGCTATAGGATACTGTATGTGGAAGCTATAGCATACTGTATGTGGAGGCTATAGGATACTGTATGTGGAAGCTATAGCATACTGTATGTGGAAGCTATAGCATACTGTATGTGGAAGCTATAGCATACTGTATGTGGAAGCTATATCATACTGTATGTGGAAGCTATAGCATACTGTATGTGGAAGTTATAGTATACTGTATGTGGAAGCTATAAAATACTGTATGTGGAAGCTATAGGATACTGTATGTGGAAGCTATAACATACTGTATGTGGAAGCTATAGGATACTGTATGTGGAAGCTATAACATACTGTATGTGGAAGCTATAACATACTGTATGTGGAAGCTATAGCATACTGTATGTGGAAGCTATAGCATACTGTATTTGGAAGCTATAGCATACTGTATGTGGAAGCTATAGGATACTGTATGTGGAGGCTATAGGATACTGTATGTGGAAGCTATAGCATACTGTATGTGGAAGCTATAGCATACTGTATGTGGAAGCTATAGCATACTGTATGTGGAAGCTATAGCATACTGTATGTGGAAGCTATAGCATACTGTATGTGGAAGCTATAGCATACTGTATGTGGAAGCTATAGCATACTGTATGGATACTGTATGTGGAAGCTATAGCATACTGTATGTGGAAGCTATAGCATACTGTATGTGGAAGCTATAGCATACTGTATGTGGAAGCTATAGCATACTGTATGTGGAGGCTATAGGATACTGTATGTGGAGGCTATAGGATACTGTATGTGGAAGCTATAGCATACTGTATGTGGAAGCTATAGCATACTGTATGTGGAAGCTATAGCATACTGTATGTGGAAGCTATAGGATACTGTATGTGGAGGCTATAGGATACTGTATGTGGAAGCTATAGCATACTGTATGTGGAAGCTATGTGAAGCATACTACTGTATGTGGAAGCTATAGCATACTGTATGTGGATGCTATAGGATACTGTATGTGGAAGCTATAACATACTGTATGTGGAAGCTATAGGATACTGTATGTGGAAGTTATAGCATACTGTATGTGGAAGTTATAGCATACTGTATGTGGAAGTTATAGCATACTGTATGTGGAAGCTATAGCATACTGTATGTGGAAGCTATAACATACTGTATGTGGAAGCTATAGCATACTGTATGTGGAAGCTATAGCATACTGTATGTGGAAGCTATAGGATACTGTATGTGGAAGCTATAACACACTGTATGTGGAAGCTATAGGATACTGTATGTGGAAGCTATAACATACTGTATGTGGAAGCTATAACATACTGTATGTGGAAGCTATTGCATACTGTATGTGGAAGCTATAGCATACTGTATGTGGAAGCTATAACATACTGTATGTGGAAGCTATAGGATACTGTATGTGGAAGCTATAGCATACTGTATGTGGAAGCTATAGCATACTGTATGTGGAAGCTATAGCATACTGTATGTGGAAGCTATAGGATACTGTATGTGGAGGCTATAGGATACTGTATGTGGCTATAGCATACTGTATGTGGAAGCTATAGCATACTGTATGTGGAAGCTATAGCATACTGTATGTGGAAGCTATAGGATACTGTATGTGGAAGCTATAGCATACTGTATGTGGAAGCTATAGCATACTGTATGTGGAAGCTATAGCATACTGTATGTGGAAGCTATAGCATACTGTATGTGGAAGCTATAGGATACTGTATGTGGAAGCTATAACATACTGTATGTGGAAGCTATAGGATACTGTATGTGGAAGTTATAGCATACTGTATGTGGAAGCTATAACATACTGTATGTGGAAGCTATACTGTATGTGGAAGCTATAGCATACTGTATGTGGAAGCTATAGCATACTGTATGTGGAAGCTATAGCATACTGTATGTGGAAGCTATAGGATACTGTATGTGGAATACTGTATGTGGAAGCTATAGCATACTGTATGTGGAAGCTATAGCATACTGTATGTGGAAGCTATAACATACTGTATGTGGAAGCTATAGCATACTGTATGTGGAAGCTATAGCATACTGTATGTGGAAGCTATAACATACTGTATGTGGAAGCTATAACATACTGTATGTGGAAATACTGTATGTGGAAGCTATAACATACTGTATGTGGAAGCTATAGCATACTGTATGTGGAAGCTATAGCATACTGTATGTGGAAGCTATAACATACTGTATGTGGAAGCTATTGCATACTGTATGTGGAAGCTATAACATACTGTATGTGGAAGCTATAACATACTGTATGTGGAAGCTATAGCATACTGTATGTGGAAGCTATAGGATACTGTATGTGGAAGCTATAGCATACTGTATGTGGAAGCTATAGCATACTGTATGTGGAAGCTATAGCATACTGTATGTGGAAGCTATAGGATACTGTATGTGGAGGCTATAGGATACTGTATGTGGAAGCTATAGCATACTGAATGTGGAAGCTATAGCATACTGTATGTGGAGGCTATAGGATACTGTATGTGGAAGCTATAGCATACTGTATGTGGAAGCTATAGCATACTGTATGTGGAAGCTATAGCATACTGTATGTGGAAGCTATAGCATACTGTATGTGGAAGCTATAGCATACTGTTTGTGGAAGCTATAGCATACTGTATGTGGAAGCTATAGCATACTGTATGTGGAAGCTATAGCATACTGTATGTGGAAGCTATAGCATACTGTATGTGGAAGCTATATCATACTGTATGTGGAAGCTATATCATACTGTATGTGGAAGCTATAGGATACTGTATGTGGAGGCTATAGGATACTGTATGTGGAAGCTATAGCATACTGTATGTGGAAGCTATAGCATACTGTATGTGGAAGCTATAGCATACTGTATGTGGAAGCTATAGGATACTGTATGTGGAGGCTATAGGATACTGTATGTGGAAGCTATAGCATACTGTATGTGGAAGCTATAGCATACTGTATGTGGAAGCTATAGCATACTGTATGTGGAAGCTATAGGATACTGTATGTGGAAGCTATAACATACTGTATGTGGAAGCTATAGGATACTGTATGTGGAAGCTATAACATACTGTATGTGGAAGCTATAACATAGTGTATGTGGAAGCTATTGCATACTGTATGTGGAAGCTATAACATACTGTATGTGGAAGCTATAACATACTGTATGTGGAAGCTATAGCATACTGTATGTGGAAGCTATAACATACTGTATGTGGAAGCTATAGGATACTGTATGTGGAAGCTATAGCATACTGTATGTGGAAGCTATAGCATACTGTATGTGGAAGCTATAGCATACTGTATGTGGAAGCTATAGGATACTGTATGTGGAGGCTATAGGATACTGTATGTGGAAGCTATAGCATACTGTATGTGGAAGCTATAGCATACTGTATGTGGAGGCTATAGGATACTGTATGTGGAAGCTATAGCATACTGTATGTGGAAGCTATAGCATACTGTATGTGGAAGCTATAGCATACTGTATGTGGAAGCTATAGCATACTGTATGTGGAAGCTATATCATACTGTATGTGGAAGCTATAGGATACTGTATGTGGAAGCTATAGCATACTGTATGTGGAAGCTATAGCATACTGTATGTGGAAGCTATAGCATACTGTATGTGGAAGCTATAGGATACTGTATGTGGAGGCTATAGGATACTGTATGTGGAAGCTATAGCATACTGTATGTGGAAGCTATAGCATACTGTATGTGGAGGCTATAGGATACTGTATGTGGAAGCTATAGCATACTGTATGTATAGCATACTGAAGCTATAGCATACTGTATGTGGAAGCTATAGCATACTGTATGTGGAAGCTATAGCATACTGTATGTGGAAGCTATAGCATACTGTATGTGGAGGCTATAGGATACTGTATGTGGAAGCTATAACATACTGTATGTGGAAGCTATAGGATACTGTATGTGGAAGTTATAGCATACTGTATGTGGAAGTTATAGCATACTGTATGTGGAAGCTATAGCATACTGTATGTGGAAGCTATAGGATACTGTATGTGGAAGTTATAGCATACTGTATGTGGAAGCTATAAAATACTGTATGTGGAAGCTATAGGATACTGTATGTGGAAGCTATAACATACTGTATGTGGAAGCTATAGGATACTGTATGTGGAAGCTATAACATACTGTATGTGGAAGCTATAGGATACTGTATGTGGAAGTTATAGCATACTGTATGTGGAAGTTATAGCATACTGTATGTGGAAGTTATAGCATACTGTATGTGGAAGTTATAGCATACTGTATGTGGAAGTTATAGCATACTGTATGTGGAAGCTATAAAATACTGTATGTGGAAGCTATAGGATACTGTATGTGGAAGCTATAACATACTGTATGTGGAAGCTATAGGATACTGTATGTGGAAGCTATAACATACTGTATGTGGAAGCTATAACATACTGTATGTGGAAGCTATTGCATACTGTATGTGGAAGCTATAGGATACTGTATGTGGAAGCTATAACATACTGTATGTGGAAGCTATAGCATACTGTATGTGGAAGCTATAACATACTGTATGTGGAAGCTATAGCAACCTATAGCATATGTAGGATACTGTATGTGGAAGCTATAGCATACTGTATGTGGAAGCTATAACATACTGTATGTGGAAGCTATAGCATACTGTATGTGGAAGCTATAGGATACTGTATGTGGAAGCTATAGGATACTGTATGTGGAAGCTATAGCATACTGTATGTGGAAGCTATAGCATACTGTATGTGGAAGCTATAGGATACTGTATGTGGAAGCTATAGCATACTGTATGTGGAAGCTATAGCATACTGTATGTGGAAGCTATAGCATACTGTATGTGGAAGCTATAGCATACTGTATGTGGAAGCTATAGCATACTGTATGTGGAAGCTATAGGATACTGTATGTGGAAGCTATAGCATACTGTATGTGGAAGCTATAGGATACTGTATGTGGAAGCTATAACATACTGTATGTGGAAGCTATAACATACTGTATGTGGAAGCTATTGCATACTGTATGTGGAAGCTATAGCATACTGTATGTGGAAGCTATAACATACTGTATGTGGAAGCTATAGGATACTGTATGTGGAAGCTATGTATGTGGAAGCTATAGCATACTGTATGTGGAAGCTATAGCATACTGTATGTGGAAGCTATAGGATACTGTATGTGGAGGCTATAGGATACTGTATGTGGAAGCTATAGCATACTGTATGTGGAAGCTATAGCATACTGTATGTGGAGGCTATAGGATACTGTATGTGGAAGCTATAACATACTGTATGTGGAAGCTATAGCATACTGTATGTGGAAGCTATAGCATACTGTATGTGAAGCTATAGCATACTGTATGTGGAAGCTATAGCATACTGTATGTGGAAGGCTATAGCATACTGTATGTGGAAGCTATAACATACTGTATGTGGAAGCTATAGCTACTGTATGTGGAAGTTATAGCATACTGTATGTGGAAGCTATAGCATACTGTATGTGGAAGCTATAGCATACTGTATGTGGAAGCTATAGCATACTGTATGTGGAAGCTATAACATACTGTATGTGGAAGCTATAGGATACTGTATGTGGAAGCTATAACATACTGTATGTGGAAGCTATAACATACTGTATGTGGAAGCTATAACATACTGTATGTGGAAGCTATAACATACTGTATGTGGAAGCTATTGCATACTGTATGTGGAAGCTATAACATACTGTATGTGGAAGCTATAACATACTGTATGTGGAAGCTATAGCATACTGTATGTGGAAGCTATAGGATACTGTATGTGGAAGCTATAGCATACTGTATGTGGAAGCTATAGCATACTGTATGTGGAAGCTATAGCATACTGTATGTGGAAGCTATAGCATACTGTATGTGGAAACTATAGGATACTGTATGTGGGCTATAGGATACTGTATAGCATACTGAATGTGGAAGCTATAGCATACTGTATGTGGAAGCTATAGGATACTGTATGTGGAAGCTATAGCATACTGTATGTGGAAGCTATAGCATACTGTATGTGGAAGCTATAGCATACTGTATGTGGAAGCTATAGCATACTGTATGTGGAAGCTATAGCATACTGTTTGTGGAAGCCATAGCATACTGTATGTGGAAGCTATAGCATACTGTATGTGGAAGCTATAGCATACTGTATGTGGAAGCTATAGCATACTGTATGTGGAAGCTATATCATACTGTATGTGGAAGCTATAGGATACTGTATGTGGAGGCTATAGGATACTGTATGTGGAAGCTATAGCATACTGTATGTGGAAGCTATAGCATACTGTATGTGGAAGCTATAGCATACTGTATGTGGAAGCTATAGGATACTGTATGTGGAGGCTATAGGATACTGTATGTGGAAGCTATAGCATACTGTATGTGGAAGCTATAGCATACTGTATGTGGAAGCTATAGCATACTGTATGTGGAAGCTATAGGATACTGTATGTGGAAGCTATAACATACTGTATGTGGAAGCTATAGGATACTGTATGTGGAAGCTATAACATACTGTATGTGGAAGCTATAACATACTGTATGTGGAAGCTATTGCATACTGTATGTGGAAGCTATAACATACTGTATGTGGAAGCTATAACATACTGTATGTGGAAGCTATAGCATACTACTGTATGTGGAAGCTATAACATACTGTATGTGGAAGCTATAGGATACTGTATGTGGAAGCTATAGCATACTGTATGTGGAAGCTATAGCATACTGTATGTGGAAGCTATAGCATACTGTATGTGGAAGCTATAGGATACTGTATGTGGAGGCTATAGGATACTGTATGTGGAAGCTATAGCTACTGTATGTGGAGGCTATAGCATACTGTATGTGGAAGCTATAGCATACTGTATATGGAGGCTATAGGATACTGTATGTGGAAGCTATAGCATACTGTATGTGGAAGCTATAGCATACTGTATGTGGAAGCTATAGCATACTGTATGTGGAAGCTATAGCATACTGTATGTGGAAGCTATAGCATACTGTATGTGGAAGCTATAGCATACTGTATGTGGAAGCTATAACATACTGTATGTGGAAGCTATAGGATACTGTATGTGGAAGCTATAGCATACTGTATGTGGAAGCTATAGCATACTGTATGTGGAAGCTATAGCATACTGTATGTGGAATAACATACTGTATGTGGAAGCTATAGGATACTGTATGTGGAGGCTATAGGATACTGTATGTGGAAGCTATAGCATACTGTATGTGGAAGCTATAGCATACTGTATGTGGAGGCTATAGGATACTGTATGTGGAAGCTATAGCATACTGTATGTGGAAGCTATAGCATACTGTATGTGGAAGCTATAGCATACTGTATGTGGAAGCTATAGCATACTGTATGTGGAAGCTATAGCATACTGTATGTGGAGGCTATAGGATACTGTATGTGGAAGCTATAACATACTGTATGTGGAAGCTATAGGATACTGTATGTGGAAGTTATAGCATACTGTATGTGGAAGTTATAGCATACTGTATGTGGAAGCTATAGCATACTGTATGTGGAAGCTATAGGATACTGTATGTGGAGGCTATAGGATACTGTATGTGGAAGCTATAGCATACTGTATGTGGACGCTATAGCATACTGTATGTGGAAGCTATAGCATACTGTATGTGGAAGCTATAGCATACTGTATGTGGAAGCTATAGCATACTGTATGTGGAAGCTATAGCATACTGTATGTGGACGCTATAGCATACTGTATGTTGAAGTTATAGCATACTGTATGTGGAAGCTATAGCATACTGTATGTGGAGGCTATAGCATACTGTATGTGGAAGCTATAGCATACTGTATGTGGAAGCTATAGCATACTGTATGTGGAAGCTATAGCATACTGTATGTGGAGGCTATAGGATACTGTATGTGGAAGCTATAGCATACTGTATGTGGAAGCTATAGCATACTGTATGTGGAAGCTATAGCATACTGTATGTGGAGGCTATAGGATACTGTATGTGGAAGCTATAGCATACTGTATGTGGAGGCTATAGGATACTGTATGTGGAAGCTATAGCATACTGTACGTGGAAGCTATAGCATACTGTATGTGGAAGCTATAGGATACTGTATGTGGAGGCTATAGGATACTGTATGTGGAAGCTATAGCATACTGTATGTGGAAGCTATAGCATACTGTATGTGGAAGCTATAGCATACTGTATGTGGAAGCTATAGGATACTGTATGTGGAGGCTATAGGATACTGTATGTGGAAGCTATAGCATACTGTATGTGGAAGCTATAGCATACTGTATGTGGAAGCTATAGCATACTGTATGTGGAAGCTATAGCATACTGTATGTGGAAGCTATAGCATACTGTATGTGGAGGCTATAGGATACTGTATGTGGAAGCTATAACATACTGTATGTGGAAGCTATAGGATACTGTATGTGGAAGTTATAGCATACTGTATGTGGAAGCTATAGCATACTGTATGTGGAAGCTATAACATACTGTATGTGGAAGCTATAGCATACTGTATGTGGAAGTTATAGCATACTGTATGTGGAAGCTATAAAATACTGTATGTGGAAGCTATAGGATACTGTATGTGGAAGCTATAACATACTGTATGTGGAAGCTATAGGATACTGTATGTGGAAGCTATAACATACTGTATGTGGAAGCTATAACATACTGTATGTGGAAGCTATAGCATACTGTTTGTGGAAGCCATAGCATACTGTATGTGGAAGCTATAGCATACTGTATGTGGAAGCTATAGCATACTGTATGTGGAAGCTATAGCATACTGTATGTGGAAGTTATAGCATACTGTATGTGGAAGTTATAGCATACTGTATGTGGAAGCTATAACATACTGTATGTGGAAGCTATAGCATACTGTATGTGGAAGTTATAGCATACTGTATGTGGAAGCTATAAAATACTGTATGTGGAAGCTATAGGATACTGTATGTGGAAGCTATAACATACTGTATGTGGAAGCTATAGGATACTGTATGTGGAAGCTATAACATACTGTATGTGGAAGCTATAACATACTGTATGTGGAAGCTATAGCATACTGTTTGTGGAAGCCATAGCATACTGTATGTGGAAGCTATAGCATACTGTATGTGGAAGCTATAGCATACTGTATGTGGAAGCTATAGCATACTGTATGTGGAAGCTATATCATACTGTATGTGGAAGCTATAGGATACTGTATGTGGAGGCTATAGGATACTGTATGTGGAAGCTATAGCATACTGTATGTGGAAGCTATAGCATACTGTATGTGGAAGCTATAGCATACTGTATGTGGAAGTTAGGATACTGTATGTGGAGCTATAGGATACTGTATGTGGAAGCTATAGCATACTGTATGTGGATAGCATACTGTATAGCATACTGTATGTGGAAGTGTATAGCATACTGTATGTGGATAGCTATAACATACTGTATGTGGAAGCTATAGCATACTGTATGTGGAAGCTATAACATACTGTATGTGGAAGCTATAGCATACTGTATGTGGAAGCTATAACATACTGTATGTGGAAGCTATAGGATACTGTATGTGGAAGCTATAACATACTGTATGTGGAAGCTATAGGATACTGTATACTATATGTGGAAGCTATAACATACTGTATGTGGAAGCTATAACATACTGTATGTGGAAGCTATAGGATACTGTATGTGGAAGCTATAACATACTGTATGTGGAAGCTATAGCATACTGTATGTGGAAGCTATAACATACTGTATGTGGAAGCTATAGGATACTGTATGTGGAAGCTATAGCATACTGTATGTGGAAGCTATAGCATACTGTATGTGGAAGCTATAACATACTGTATGTGGAAGCTATAGGATACTGTATGTGGAAGCTATAGCATACTGTATGTGGAAGCTATAGCATACTGTATGTGGAAGCTATAGCATACTGTATGTGGAGCTATAGGATACTGTATGTGGAAGCTATAGCATACTGTATGTGGAAGCTATAGCATACTGTATGTGGAGGCTATAGCTATATGCATACTGTACTGTATGTGGAAGCTATAGCATACTGTATGTGGAAGCTATAGCATACTGTTTGTGGAAGCTATAGCATACTGTATGTGGAAGCTATAGCATACTGTTTGTGGAAGCTATAGCATACTGTATGTGGAAGCTATAGCATACTGTATGTGGAAGCTATAGCATACTGTATGTGGAAGCTATAGCATACTGTATGTGGAAGCTATAGCATACTGTATGTGGAAGCTATAGGATACTGTATGTGGAGGCTATATCATACTGTATGTGGAAGCTATAGCATACTGTATGTGTATGAAGCTATAGCATACTGTATGTGGAAGCTATAGCATACTGTATGCTATAGGATACTGTATGTGGAAGCTATAGGATACTGTATGTGGAGGCTATAGGATACTGTATGTGGAAGCTATAGCATACTGTATGTGGAAGCTATAGCATACTGTATGTGGAAGCTATAGCATACTGTATGTGGAAGCTATAGCATACTGTATGTGGAAGCTATAGCATACTGTATGTGGAGGCTATAGGATACTGTATGTGGAAGCTATAACATACTGTATGTGGAAGCTATAGGATACTGTATGTGGAAGTTATAGCATACTGTATGTGGAAGTTATAGCATACTGTATGTGGAAGCTATAACATACTGTATGTGGAAGCTATAGGATACTGTATGTGGAAGCTATAACATACTGTATGTGGAAGCTATAGGATACTGTATGTGGAAGCTATAACATACTGTATGTGGAAGCTATAACATACTGTATGTGGAAGCTATTGCATACTGTATGTGGAAGCTATAGGATACTGTATGTGGAAGCTATAACATACTGTATGTGGAAGCTATAGCATACTGTATGTGGAAGCTATAACATACTGTATGTGGAAGCTATAGGATACTGTATGTGGAAGCTATAGCATACTGTATGTGGAAGCTATAGCATACTGTATGTGGAAGCTATAGGATACTGTATGTGGAGGCTATAGGATACTGTATGTGGAAGCTATAGCATACTGTATGTGGAAGCTATAGAATACTGTATGTGGAAGCTATAGCATACTGTATGTGGAAGCTATAGGATACTGTATGTGGAGGCTATAGGATACTGTATGTGGAAGCTATAGCATACTGTATGTGGAAGCTATAGCATACTGTATGTGGAAGCTATAGCATACTGTATGTGGAAGCTATAGCATACTGTATGTGGAAGCTATAGCATACTGTATGTGGAGGCTATAAGATACTGTATGTGGAAGCTATAACATACTGTATGTGGAAGCTATAGGATACTGTATGTGGAAGTTATAGCATACTGTATGTGGAAGTTATAGCATACTGTATGTGGAAGCTATAACATACTGTATGTGGAAGCTATAGCATACTGTATGTGGAAGTTATAGCATACTGTATGTGGAAGCTATAAAATTCTGTATGTGGAAGCTATAGGATACTGTATGTGGAAGCTATAACATACTGTATGTGGAAGCTATAGGATACTGTATGTGGAAGCTATAACATACTGTATGTGGAAGCTATAACATACTGTATGTGGAAGCTATAGCATACTGTATGTGGAAGCTATAGGATACTGTATGTGGAAGCTATAACATACTGTATGTGGAAGCTATAGGATACTGTATGTGGAAGCTATAGCATACTGTATGTGGAGGCTATAGGATACTGTATGTGGAAGCTATAACATATTGTATGTGGAAGCTATAGCATACTGTATGTGGAAGCTATAGCATACTGTATGTGGAAGCTATAGCATACTGTATGTGGAGGCTATAGGATACTGTATGTGGAAGCTATAACATACTGTATGTGGAAGCTATAGCATATTGTATGTGGAAGCTATAGCATACTGTATGTGGAAGCTATAGGATACTGTATGTGGAAGCTATAGCATACTGTATGTGGAGGCTATAGGATACTGTATGTGGAAGCTATAGCATACTGTATGTGGAAGCTATAGCATACTGTATGTGGAAGCTATAGGATACTGTATGTGGAAGCTATAGCATACTGTATGTGGAAGCTATAGCATACTGTATGTGGAAGCTATAGCATACTGTATGTGGAAGCTATAGCATACTGTATGTGGAGGCTATAGGATACTGTATGTGGAAGCTATAACATACTGTATGTGGAAGCTATAGCATACTGTATGTGGAAGCTATAGCATACTGTATGTGGAAGCTATAACATAGTGCATGTGAAAGAAAAAAAAGCATTGTATCATGAAATTAATTGTTTCAAAGACATGTGAGGACTGGACATGAATAAGTCATTGTGTTCTGGTTTTCTGTGGTCTGGTTTTTACATAATGAGTGGATTAGGGTTATTATCCGAGTGGGGAACGTAAGAGTGAAGATAACCGTTTATTTTGTATTCACCTTTTTCCTCATGACGCCCGTCTCTCCCTTCAGGCGCAGGTTGATCTCTTTCTCTACCCGTAGCTTCCTCTCGTACTTGATGCGGATGTCCTGGATCTCCCGGTCTCCGTCCTCCTCCATCTGCTTCTTGGACTCCTCAAACTCCCTCATCTGCTGCCTGGCCTCGTCCTGACACTGAGAGACACACACACACACACACAATCAGAACTCAGATACACAAATATGATAAGCTTTAAAGAGGGGCTGAACTTGGCTTTTCCAATAAAAATTATGGTGATATCTTAAGTTTAAAAAAATATTAATAAATACAACCTTCCCATACACAGTTAAAAACTATTGACATTTTGCCATTAAGTAACATCTTTAACAGACCAATATTTATTTCCTTCATTAAGAAATGCAAGAAGCCACGAGCAAGAGCTGTTTTGCAGGTGTGATTTGACTTTGGTGTGTTATATTCGCTACAGCCTACAGTTGTGTGTTCCTTTTAACCCACCGTAGTTGAAATATCAAACAACCACAGTATCAACCGCGTGACGCAGCATGACAACGTGAATGTGATAGATCAAGAATTCCAAGCCCCAAGTTTCCTCTTTTCTACAGTAGTATCTTTGATGACAGTTTGTGATGGATCTTGGCCTCGTACAAGAGGGTGAGCTCCTCCAGGGTACATCCTAGCCCCATCCGCCCACCCCCAGACCCCCAGTCCCTACCCTGTACCCTTCCCTCACCTGGCCCAGCATGAGCATCTTCTCCTGGAGCTTGGCTTCGTAGAAGAGGGTGAGCTCCTCCAGGGCGCGACCCTTGCTGTCCTCCATGGCCTGCAGCTGCCGCTCATAGCCCTCCTGCATGAGCTGCGACTTGAGCTGCAGCTCCTGGTACTTCTCGTACTCCAGCATCAGCTTCTGGTTACTGGTCGACTCTGGGGAATGACGAAGATGATGACATGGCGGCAGGTGTTAGAGCGTTGGGCCGGTAATCAAAAGGTTGCTAGATCAAATCCCCCGAGCTGCCATGGTAAACATCTGTCGTTCTGCCCCCTGAGAACAAGGCAGTTAACCCACTGTTCCTAGGCTATCGTTGTAAATAAGAACTTTTCTTAACTGACTTGCCTAGTTAAATAAAAAATATATAAAAAATGTTCCTCTAACAGATGCCTTTCCCTTAAACAGTTTACACCGTACGGTGTGGCCCATGCAGGAATCAAACCCATGACTCGTAAAGGGTGTGCTTGTATGAGTGTGCAAATGTGGCAGTAAAATACGAGGCCCAGCAGGGTTATTGAATACAAAACTTGATCTGAATGTTCTGTTGTAAAGTATTAAGAGGTTACATTCAGCTAAGGTCATAAGGTTTCAGAATATTTTATTGATTCTTAAGACATTGCATTCGCGTGTGGTTACGTAGATTTTTAAAAATGTATTTCTCTCTTACCGAAATCCTGCTGCTCTCTGGAGTGTTTCTCCACGACCTCCCTCGTGACCTCCAGGTGGGACATTTCCTGCTTCTCTTTCTCCGTTTTCAGGACCTGCAACACAACAGATCAGCCCTGGGTTCAATTTCCTTCATCAATTAACGTTTGCTTTAGCCTGCCTTGTTATTTTTTCTATTGGTTCTGTTGAAACAGGGAAGCTCAGTCAAGCCCAGATAAGAGTATTCGGAATGATTTCAAATAGTATTTGAAGCCAGGTCTGCAACTGAATAATGTATATAAACATATAGGCTGTGAATATGCATGTCTATATCAGCACAACAGACGGACCACGACCCTGAATGAAGGGTTCTCTCAAAGGAAAATGTACTGAGTGTTGACATACAAACATCTGCACATTTGTCCCATACCAGGTGCTGCATTAGAGTAAACAGTAATGATTGTTTGTGAGAAGTAAGCAATAGTTGAGTGATTCTGCTTTCAGCAGGCTACTTGAAGAACAAACATCAGTTTTACTATAGGAGATGTAGTCGGCACAAAGCGCTCGTCTAGCTTCTTCACTCATTGGAAAACAGATATTTGCTTTCCTATAAGAAAATCCTAAATTGGCATTAATTGGCATTAATACGTGTCACATATTATTATATATACGTATATCATTAGTAAAGCCGCATACAAACATGGTCTCTTTCTTGTTTTCTTGAGTAAGGTAGCTCCAAAATACAGGAGTTTCAGGCTAATTCAGTGCTTTCTGTAATGGTGGGGCAAGCCAGCAGAAAATACGAAGCATTGCACTGTGATTGGCTCAGTGTTCTGTCACTCATGGGGACACTACGTCACCGCCAAGTCTAAGGGTAGACTTAAAAAATTCTAGCCTCTTGGGTGCTGCCATAGAGTTACATTAGAAGTGCCAATCCAAGAAGGCTCAAGATGTTTGGCCAAAGATACAATTACGTCAAATCATGTTATATGTACAGTAGTTTTGATTAGACTGATCATGTCAACATCATACTTTCAAAATCTTAGCAAGTAGTCATCATCATGAATCAAGTTGACAATCTACTGGCAATTTTTTTTAAATTCTTGTCATTGAAAATAAATAATGAAGAGAAATTATAGATGAAACGTATCGATGCTCATCGGCCATTGGACATAAACATTAAACAACAAGTTGGAAATTGGAAATTCAACAATGAGTGGTTTGGTAGGAATCAGTGGCTAACTGCAAGCATTGCAAAAAAATCATTAGCCTGCTATTCAGTGGAGTGGCTGTGTGGTCCCAAGTCACAGATTAAGGGTCTCTTTTCCTGCGCCCAAAACAACTGTAAACTCGGAACTTCAAAATCTGGCTTTAGTGGGTTCAAGACAACTGGAAACTCAGGTAACAACGAGCTACGACTAGGAAAATAAGTTTTTAACTTTCATCCAACTCGGAATTGTAAATCGGGAACTCAGGCATCTTTCAAGAGCTATGACCTGAAGATAACTGACGTCATCATGATTCAACCTTTTTTTTTTTCCGGAGTTCCCGGTTGTCTTGAATGCACCATAAATCCAGAGAATGCCAGACTTTGATGACAAAATTTGCCCACGAAGGACCACCGCGTCACCTTCCTGTTCAAGTGAGCACAGCACAACAAGGTGAGTCCAAAAATGTCTTGTATGCTGCTGCATAAATGTTGTAATATTAGGGAGATATGTATACTGTAGCTAAGAAAGTAATACTAAGTGGGATGTTGTGTAGTAAGATGTTAGTAGCCCATGTGCCTCACCCTAATAATTTGGTCTATTTATCCCTCTTAATTTCACCTACTGTTCTGACTTGGTGGTGCACATGTAGCCTATAACCTGTTTTAGAGAAATGTAGTCATCGAATATTGTAAGAGCTTTTATTGTTTGCTTATATACCCACTTTATTTATCCTACTGTTCTGACTTGGTGTACAGGGTGCACACTGTAAGAACAGACCATGTTCTGAATTCTGTCGCTGTACATTTCAAAAGTGCTGAACAAATAGTTATATTGACTATGTCCGTCCTAGCTCGCTCATGAATGTCTTAATCGAAATTACGGATTGCCTCTTATCCGCTTGTCATCCCCTTATGCCATAGTTTGTACATCTCAATTGTCAGTAGAAACCACATTTGTTTAAGCAAGTCAGCCATATCAGCTATGTTTTTTTTAAGTCAGTAAATGAGGCTGAATGAACTGTTTCGCTGCCAGACAAGGCTCCGTTGATAGCCATGTGTAGCAGTGGTATAGTGCAATTAATGTATTGTTTAGTGTTATGTTGTGTAGTGGCTTTGTAGTGGCTTTGCTGGCATGCATCCCACATCTATTTTTTCCCCACCAAGGGGCATGCTAAAATACAAAATCGCCACTGGTTGTACCTGGTTTTTGGTCTTGAGGGACTCGATCTCTTGGACAAACTTCTCTGAGAGGTCCTTGATTTTCTCGTTGTAGTTCATGTCCTTCAGACGCAGCTGGTACTCATTTTCCATCTTCAGCTCCTCCACACGGGTCTTCAGCTCCATCATGATCTGGTTCTGTTACAATAGAATAAAGTACAATAGAGTAGAATAGAACAGAGTAGAATAGAACAGAACAGAGTAGAGTAGAGTAGAACAGAACAAAGTAGAACAGAGTAGAGTAGAACAAAGTAGAGTAGAGTAGAACAGAGTAGAGTGGAACAGAGGAGAGGAGAGGAGAGGAGAGGAAAGGAGAGGAGAGGAGAATAGAACAGAACAGTAGAATAGAAGAGAGTAGAATAGAACAGTAAAATAGAACAGTAGAATAGAATTGAACAGTAAAATAGAACAGTAGAATAGAATAGAACAGTAGAATAGAACAGAACAGTAGAATAGAAGAGAGTAGAATAGAACAGTAGAATAGAACAGAAGAATAGAACAGCAGAATAGAAGAGATTAGAATAGAACAGTAGAATAGAACAGTAGAATAGAAGAGAGTAGAATAGAAGAGAGTAGAATAGAAGAGAATATAGTTTTTTGGGGGACAGAGCGGAAGGCAATGCATGATCAAGAACAACAACCAAGACTACGATCCAGTTATCCATTTACATGCACCTACTAGAGGCATGGTACTCAAAGCATTAGTAGCAATGGGCAAACCAGAAGTAAATCAAAAGACATGCAAGTCTCTCATGTTTTAACTGTATTTTCTCTCTCCCGTATGTCGCCCTCTTTTTCTCCATAGTCCGTCATGACCAGTACCTTCTCCTCCAGGTCTGACTTGGTGATGAGGATCTCCTCAGCGTAGGTGATGTCCTTGTCTCTCTTCAGGCCACGGCCCTCCTTGTCTATGATCTTCCAGATGAGCAGGCAGCAGTCCTCAGACACCGTCAGCAGGTACTGGTCGTCAAACGTGATCACCATCTGAGTGGGGACAGGGTAATAATAAGAACACCTTTTATTTAAGTGTTCTAGGTGGTACCTCCTTGTTTCATTCCATTATGAAACACTTTCTCCTTACTGAACAAGACCAACGTGATCATTATTTATATTTGTTCATTCAGTAGACTTTATTGTACAACGTACAAGTAACTACCAAAATAAAGGAAACACCAACATAGTGTCTTAAGGTGTTGGGCCACCAGGAGCCGTCAGAACAGCTTCAATCCACCCTGGTATAGATCCACCCTGGTACAGATCCACCCTGGTATAGATCCACCCTGGTATAGATCCACCCTGGCATAGATCCACCCTGGTATAGATCCACCCTGGTATAGATCCACCCTGGTATAGATCCACCCTGGTATAGATCCACCCTGGCATAGATCCACCCTGGTATAGATCCACCCTGGTATAGATCCACCCTGGCATAGATCCACCCTGGTATAGATCCACCCTGGTATAGATCCACCCTGGCATAGATCCACCCTGGTATAGATCCACCCTGGTATAGATCCACCCTGGTATAGATCCACCCTGGTATAGATCCACCCTGGTATAGATCCACCCTGGTATAGGTCCACCCTGGTATAGATCCACCCTGGTATAGATCCACCCTGGTATAGATCCACCCTGGTATAGATTCTACAAGTGTCTGGAACTCTATTGGAGGGATGCGACACCTTTGTTCCACAAGAAATTCCATCATTTGATGTTTTATTGATGATGGTGAAAAACGCTGTCTCAGACGCCACTCCAGAATCTCCCATAAAGTGTTCAACTGGGTGACTGAGACACGCCCTTTAAACCCCTTTAAACCCCCTGTGCTCCCCACTTTTTGGCAGTTACCTGTACATGCTGGGGTAAATCCACTGAAGAAATGGGAGCAGAAATGAGAGAGGGCTAAACGACCGCTCAAAAACATTTGATTTGATTTGCTTTCACTTGAAATGGCAGAAAAGTCCTAGCCTGGCCCGAGATATCATAGATCAAGCATCAATTGATCTGCAAGATTCGGACATTCCTAGATCTGTTGGTGCTGTATGGTCAAATTTTACTGTAGTCGTTATTTTCATGGCAATGATCAAAAGAGTTGGCATGACAACACAAACAGATCTTTCAGGTAAGCCACAATTGAATGTTCTGGGATTGGGCGAAACATCACACACCCACCTTGGTGACAGCCCCTGAGTGGGCCTGGTACTCAATCCAGTCTTTCTGTGTGGATAGAGGGTACTTGATGGCCCTGACAGTCCCGATGGAGGTCCCTGCGAAGAGCACCCGTCCCGACCGGGACATAGCGATGGTGGTGTAAGCCACGTCGTCCGCTGCCACCTCCCTAAGGATCTGAGAACAGTTTGTCACATTGGTACAAAGCACAAGCCCGGTCCCAGATCAGTTTGTGCTGTCTCGCCAACTCCTATGGTCATAGTTGGCAAGGCAGCACAAACAGATCTGGGATCAAGCAAGTACACCATGTCATTCACACTAGGGGCTTCTTCTCCTCACAGTGGCGAGGCAGAGGGAGAGGAGGGAGAAGGGGCTTCCTCTCCTCACAGTGGCGAGGCAGAGGGAGAGGAGGGAGAAGGGGCTTCCTCTCCTCACAGTGGCGAGGCAGAGGGAGAGGAGGGAGAAGAGGGAGAAGGAGCTTCCTCTCCTCACAGTGGCGAGGCAGAGGGAGAAGAGGGAGAAGGAGCTTCCTCTCCTCACAGTGGCGAGGCAGAGGGAGAGGAAGGAGAAGAGGGAGAAGGAGCTTCCTCTCCTCACAGTGGCGAGGCAGAGGGAGAGGAGGGAGAAGAGGGAGAAGGAGCTTCCTCTCCTCACAGTGGTGAGGCAGAGGGAGAAGAGGGAGAAGGAGCTTCCTCTCCTCACAGTGGTGAGGCAGAGGGAGAGGAGGGAGAAGAGGGAGAAGGAGCTTCTGCACATTTTCTCATCAATGAAATCATAGAAATGGATCTCTGTGGATGAGACATTCAATCTAAATGCAGTTTTCTACTCCCAAAACTACAATTTGTTACGAACACAATTACCTAAACTAAGTTTTGTAGACTTGTTATCTAGGGAACCATCCTTAGCTGAGGGTATAACCTCCATCCCACCTGACAGTCTTGGATCTCCTTAAGGGTACAGTCTGTCCCCACGGCGAAGATAGTCTTGGCATCGGGCGAGATGGTGACGCCAGTGTAGCTGCAGGACTTCAGAACGCTCTCCGACTCGCGCTTGCTGTTCAATGTGTTCCACTCGTACACGGCCCCGTCCATCCCGCACGACACCAGGCGACTGTCGTCCGTGCTCCACACGATGGCCCGCACCTGACAAACATCATTTACACAATAACAAGTCAGACAGCAGGGAGATGTAGTAGTGACAGTCAGCTGGGTTTCATACATAGTCTCTGAGGGAAATGATGTTCGATGAGTATAGGACCATAGATTTTCCTGTTCAGGGAAAACTCACCTTTCCATTGTGGCCCTTCAGATTTAAGAGGTTGTCAAATGTAGTGGAGGAGTAGATGTGGATGAGGTTTCCGTTGACAGCAGCGAACATGTGTCCCCCATGACTGAAAACACACTAGGAATGGAGAAACACAGACAAGCAACAAGATCTGGCTTATTATTCCATTGACCGCAATACAATATTCATTCATTTAGTTCAACTGACAGTATCTATAGTGAAGTTTATTTTGACACGGAGTACCTGTAACCCACACACACCCCACCCCCACCCCCACCCCAACACCAACCCTTCCCCCACCTCTCTGCAGCCCCTGACAGTGAACTCCTTGAAGGTCCTAACATCGTCGATGAGCAGGTTCATGAGGCGCAGCTTGTCGGAGAAGCCCACCAGGATGAAGAGACCAGAGGGGTGCAGGGCCACGCTGAAGGCCTCTTCCTGGAACTCCTTATGCAGCTCCAGCACACTGACACAGACAGGAGGAGAAGACTCTCATGTAGAACACAGCGTTAGTAGAAACCTGTTGTTGATGGGCTATGCTCCAGGAGGAGTAAATTAGTACTTTTTTATATAAATCTATTTGGTGTTAATCATGCTTTGGAGCCAATAGGAGATTTGCACTAACGTTTGAATTGAGCGTAGGTTTCCCAAGAAGGATGACCACATTTAAAATACTCAAATGAGGGACAACCAGAGTGTAGCCTACAGTAACAGTCAAACATTTGGACACACCTACTCATTCAAGGGTTTTTCTTTATTTTTACTATTTTCTACATTGTAGAATAATAGTGAAAACATCAAAACTATGAAATCACACATACGGAATCATGTAGTAACCAAAAAAGTGTTAAACAAATCAAAATATATTTTAGATTTTAGATTCTTCAAAGTAGCCACCCTTTTCCTTGATGACAGCTTTGCACACTCTTGGCATTCTCTCAACCAGATTCATGAGGTAGTCACCTGGAATCCATTTTAAATTAACAGGTGTGCCTTGTTAAAAGTTCATTTGTGGAATTTCTTTCCTTCTCAATGCGTTTCAGCCAATCAGTTGTGTTGTGACAAGGTAGGGGTGGTATACAGAGGATAGCCCTATTTGGTAAAAGACCAAGTCCATATTATGGCAAGAACAGTTCAAATAAACAAAGAGAAACGACAGTCCATCATTACTTTAAGACATGGAGCGCAGTCAATACCGAAAATGTGCAGTCTCAAAAACCATCAAGCGCTATGATGAAACTGGCTCACATGAGGACCGCCACAGGAAAGGAAGACCCAGAGTTACCTCTGCTGCAAAGGATAAATTCATAAGTGTTACCAGTCTCAGAAATTGCAGCCCAAATAAATGCTTCACGGAGTTGAAGTAACAGATACATCTCAACATCAACTGTTAAGAGGAGACTGAGGGAAACAGGCCTTCGTGGTCGAATTGTTAAAAAAGAAACCACTACTAAAGGACACCTATGAGAAGAAGAGACATACTTGGGCCAAGAAACACGAGCAATGGACATTAGACTGGTGGAAATCTGTCCTTTGGTCTGATGAGTACAAACTAGAAATGTTAAGGTTCCAACCGCCATGTCTTTATGAGACGTAGAGTAGGTGAACGGATTATCTCCTCATGTGTGGTTCCACCGTGAAGCATGTAGGAGGTGTGATTGTGCTTTGCTGTTGACAATGTCAGTGATTTATTTAGAATTCAAGGCATACTTAACAAGCATGTCTACCTAAACATTCTGCAGCGATACGCCATCCCATCTGGTTTGCACTTAGTGGGACTATCATTTGTTTTTCAACAGGACAGTGACACAACACACCTCCAGGCTGTGTAAGAGCTATTTGACCAAGAAGGAGAGTGATGGAGTGTTGCATCAGATGACCTGGCCTCCACAATCACCCGACCTCAACCCAATTGAGATGGTTTGGGATGAGTTGGACCACAGAGTGAAGGAAAAGCAGCCAAGAAGTGCTCAGCATATGTGGGAACTCCTTCAAGACTGTTGGAAAAGCATTCCAGGTGAAGCTGGTTGAGAGAATGCCAAGAGTGTACAAAGCTGTCATCAAAGCAAAGGGTGGCTATTTGAAGAATCTCAAATATATTTTGATTTGTTTAACACTTTTTTGCTTACTACATGATTCCATACAGTATGTGTTATTCCATAGTTTTGATGTCTTCACTATTATTCTACAATGTAGAAAAAAGTATGAATAAAGAAAAACCCTTGAATGAGTAGATGTGTCCAAACTTTTGACTGGTACTGTATATCTTTTTTGGTAAATAATTGGTGTTTTAATTTGTTGATAAAATGCGGGACATGACTGTTTGGTTGCGGGACGCAGGACAATGGGCCAAAACACGGGACTGTCACGCAAAATCTGGGACATATGGTCACCCTATTCTCAGGTTTTGTCCTACAGTATGAATAGAATGGAATTGAAAACCACTGAAATATATAATCTAGGGACAAGAGACGTACACTGATGGATAACACAGTTGGGGTCGATTCCATTTCAATTCAGTCAATTCAGGAAGTAAACTGAAAATTCTCATTGAAATTTTTCCCATTGAAAAGCAAAGAGATAATCTCTTACTTGGTCTCAAAGTTCCAGATGCGTACGGAGTGGTCCAGGGAGCATGTGGCGATAAGGGGCTTGCGGATGCAGATGGACAGACCTGTGATGATGTTGGAGTGAAACGAGTGGGACAGGAACTCAAAGTGGGCTTGCTCCCCCTGGTGGACAAGACAGTGAAATTGAGCTTAGTGCAAGAGGCCTTTCAACATCCCAATTCTCTACTCTTCTGCTCAAAGTGTGCATTTGTTAACTTACTTTCATACACCAATCCAATTATTTGAAATGCAAAGGGGAGGAGTGTACAAGTGCCCATTACGGTGAAAGGATTGTCTAAAGGGAGACCAATATGGTCAATATACCTCACCTACACATATCCACACTCAATCTCAGGCTCTCAACTATATTCCTCTGGATTGGAAGGAAGGAAGGAACGACAGTAGGTAGGATAGAATAACAAAATAAAGAAAAGGAGCATTTGGACCTAACCTAACCTAACCTGGACCTAACCTAACCTGGACCTCACCTAACCTGGCCCTAACCTGGACCTAACCTAACCTGGACCTAACCTAACCTGGACCTAATCTAACCTGGACCTGACCTAACCTGGACCTAATCTAACCTGGACCTAACCTACCCTGGACCTAATCTAACCTGGACCTAACCAAACCTGGACCTAACCTAACCTGGACCTAATCTAACCTGGACCTAATCTAACCTGGACCTAACATAACCTAACCTGGACCTAATCTAACCTGGACCTAACCTAACCTGGACATGACCTAACCTGGACCTAATCTAACCTGGACCTAACCAAACCTGGACCTTACCTGGACCTAACCTAACCTGGACCTGACCTGGACCTAATCTAACCTGGACCTAACCTAACCTGGACCTAACCTAACCTGGACCTAATCTAACCTGGACCTAACCTGGACCTAACCTAACCTGGACCTAATCTAACCTGGACCTAATCTAACCTGGACCTAATCTAGCCTGGACCTAATCTAACCTGAACCTAACCTGGACCTAACCTAACCTGGCCCTAACCTAACCTGGACCTAACCTAACCTGGATCTAATCTAACCTGGACCTAATCTAACCTGGACCTAACCTAACCTGGACCTAACCTAACCTGGACCTAACCTAACCTGGACCTAATCTAACCTGGACCTAACCTAACCTGGGGCTAATCCTGCTGACTGCGAGCCCAGCATGATTTAGCAGCTGTTCACCTTGCACACATCCATATGGTCTATATCATATACCAGGGGTTCTCAAAGTGGGGTCTGCAGCCAGATCTCAAAATAAAACAATCAAAAATAGGTCTGTTTGAGATTCAAGTTGGAGGCAGAGAAGGCTGGGGGGGAGCTTTAGGAGGTTGGGCTCATTATAATAGCTGGAATGGAATAAATGGAACGGAGTTTCCATATGTTTGATTTGAAGAATCTCAAATATAAATGTTCCTTCCCAGAGACGTGGTTCTTTCGGCGATGCACTGCCAAAGTCATAGTAAAACTCCTTGTATGCTATTTTGACCTCACTCGAGTTATGATTATGAGTTGGGTTCCTGATAAATTGGGTTCCTGATACATTTTCTAAAACATAAGGGGTCTCCAGCTCCCCTGTACTATACATTTAGGCCTATATTTTCACTATATCACTGCTCACCTTGCTCATCTCAGCAGAGGACAGGGTGATGCTGTAGAGCTGACCACGGTCTGTACTGGTGACCAGGGTCTCCTCTGACGGGCTGATACACAGTGTGACCATCTCCTGCTGCTCCGCATGGCTCGGCTCGTTGCTGCACGGGTCTGCCGGGATCTGACACACACACACACACACACACATTTCAAATGAATGAGACCACCACCTCCTGTTCTGTTCATTATGAAGTCAAGTTATCATGTTCTCCAAACATTGACATTACCCTGATCTCCCTAGTCTTTCTGTAGTTGTCCTTCTCCTCTGTCTTCTCAAACAGACACACGGTCCCTGGGCCGGCAGAGCAGGCAAAGCCCTTAGAGTAGGACGTGATGGCTGTGATTCTGGGCATACGGGCTGGGGCTGCCCCCTCGGACTTGACCTCCTCTGGCTTTCTCCTCTCTAGTTGTCTGTGCCGTGAAAGGACAGTCATTTGTTATCCATTTGAGAATTAAATCTGTTAATGATTAGGATCAGACAGTCCAATTGTCAATGGGGTAAGTGTGGTAGGATTCCCCCTGCGGGAAGCATTCCTACAGACAGGTAGCCTAGCAGTTAAGAGCATTGCACCAGTAACAGAAAGGTTGCTGGTTCAAATCCCTGATCCGACTAGGTGAAAAAAATCTTGTCGATGTCCATTTGAGCAAAGCACTTAACCCTAAGTCGTCTGCTAAGTGACAAAAAAAGACATTATTCTAAATAGCTGCTAGTGAACTGCTAGTGCTGTAAAAAAAATAACTACGTTGTCATTGCATAACACTTTGATAAATCAGAATCGTCCAACCTTATGAATAGAATGGGCTTGGAAGCAATTTGACTAGTAAACTCTCAATGGCTTCCTCTTATTGTGATGCAATAATTTCCATGGTATTTTGGAATGTTCATTCAACTGATGCTGGATTGCCATGGTAATGTAGAATGTTCATTCAAATGATGCTGGATTGCCATGGTAATGTAGAATGTCAATTCAAAATGATGCAAACTGACTCATGTATTTTTTGTAATAGATGTGGTAAAGAGGTCAATGGAATGCAGACTGTGGAGGATAGAAGGACGAAAATGTTTGATTGATTGATCGACTGATTGATCCGTCATCCTGTCTGACCTGTCTGCCTCCTGTGTGGCAGGCTTGGTGGTGACGCTCATCTCCCAGCGCAGGTCACCTGACTCGAACACCAGCAGCCTGCCTGTCTCTGTCCCCGCTATGACACGCTCCTCGGACATCCAGGTGTGCGACAGGAAGTTATGGGACTCCAGCTTAAGGAAGTTGGACTGCTTCAGGGCGCCCTCAGCATAGCGGAAGAGCTTGAAGATCCCATTGCCGCTCACGCAGATCTGGGTGTTGTCCTGCGGGTTAAAGCTGACCTGGGGGTGATGAAGATGAAGACGATGATGATAGGTCTTTTGTATTTATTTATTGGACCTTTATTTAACTAGACAAGTCAATTAAGTACAAATTCTTATTTACAATGGCGGCCTAGGAACAGTGGGTTAACTGGTCTAGGAACAGTGGGATAACTGGTCTAGGAACAGTGGGTTAACTGGTCTAGGAACAGTGGGTTAACTGGTCTAGGAACAGTGGGTTAACTGGTCTAGGAACAGTGGGTTAACTGGTCTAGGAACAGTGGGTTAACTGGTCTAGGAACAGTGGGTTAACTGGTCTAGGAACAGTGGGTTAACTGGTCTAGGAACAGTGGGTTAACTGGTCTAGGAACAGTGGGTTAACTGGTCTAGGAACAGTGGGTTAACTGGTCTAGGAACAGTGGGTTAACTGCCTTATTCAGCAGCAGAACGACAGATCTTTTACCTTGTCAGCTCGGGGGATTCAATCTAGCAACCTTTCAGTTACTGGCCCAACGCTCTAACCACTAGGCTGCTATATAGTTATTCAGTGTGTGTGGTTGAGTACTTTATGCTCTGTGCTTGACTTGGACTGAAATAGGTGGCGGTACTGTTTATTTAGGTGGAGGAGCTCCACAGCACTTGTGAGCTAATATTCTATGAGAGGAACAGGAGCTCAAGCAGTAGTAAATCGGAGATGCCGATACTCCGGTGAACTCCTTGCCCATGTCAAGCAAGGTGTGTGTGTCAGTGTGTGTTCGCATCCACAAGATATATACATCCACAACTGTACCTCAAAATGTCACACTTTTCTTTTGTTTTAATTTCACCAGGATAAAATACCATCATGAAGTAGAGGCCCACTTCTCCCCCCTCTTCTCTCCTCTGGTCTGCCTATATCTGTCACACCCACCTGGTTGATGGGGTTGGTGGACCCTGTTGTCTTCACTGAGGCCATGACCTTCTGCTTCTCCCACATCCAGTAGAACAGGGTCCAGTCGGGGGCTCCTGCCTGCCCTATCAGGTACTTGGAGTCAGGGGAGAAGGCCATGGAGACAAATTCCAGCACGGGGACCTCTCCCCCACTGAGCACCTTCCTCTTCCGGCTCTGCTCGTGCTGCAGGTCGTACACGGTGATAGTGCCCTTCTCACCACGCTCTGACACGGCCAGGTAGCGGCGGTTGGCGCTGATGGCCAGGGCCTGCATGCCCTGGCTTTTCTCTGTGCCTTTGAGGAAAATTGGAGGGCTAGTGCACTACATAGGGAATAGGATGCCATTTGGGACAAACCCCTAATGTTGTACATGAGGTTTCGGTCTTTGTCATTTTCATTTAATGAAGTATACCTTTACTTAACCCTCCTGCTGTGTTCCAGTTTTCTCTCTGAAAAATGTACTTCATTTAATCTGATTGTCATAAAGGTTCCATGACTTTGTCCACACTGGGCATCTAAACACACTAAATTCATTTGGATGATTTTCATAAAATGTTGGGTGTTTTATTTAACTTTTGTACACCTGTGGTGTTCCCGGTCAAAAATGACCGGTCTTTAGAAATGAATGGGTGAGACTACAATTAGTGTACACACACACACACACACACACACACACACACACACACACACACACACACACACACACACACACACACACACACATCACTCCCCTTCTTGGCTTCCATCGCAACCCCCACAGGGACCTTTCCCTAATAGAATCTTTCCCCCACGGGAACCACACCTGTTAGCATTCTCACAAACATAACATTGTTTCAATAATATATAGAACTTATCTCGGCTCTGGTATATAAAGCTTTTTTGAGGCCTTGCGTGTTCATTTGCTAAATTGTAATTACTTCACTACTAATGGCCTATTTATTCCCTTACCTCCTCACGCCATTTGAACACACTGTATATATACTTTTTTTCTATTGTGTTATTGACTGTACGTTTGTTTATGTGTAACTCTGTGTTGTTGTTTGTGTCGCACTGCTTTGCTTTATCTTGGTTCAACTGGCCTACCTGGTGAAATAAAAAAGAAATAAAACGTGAGGCTCTTGATCATGACACTGGTGAGGAGAGAATCCTTGTTATACTTTGACACAAAGTAGTCTGTGATAAATAACACCAAATATTTTATCTGAGTATTTGATAGTCAAAATAATCCATACATTATGACTTTTTTCTTACTCAAAAACGAGTTGTATGAGCTCAGGTCAATTAGGGCTACAGGCCATAAATAGCGAATAGAAGTTAAAAACGTGTAATGTTCACAATAACCTAAGCTGATAAAAAAAAGATCGAATAACATTAGGTGATAATATATGTATTATTGTGGATTTATAATCAGCTATAATGGGTCTATTTGGACCGGGAACACAGAATTAATTCATATGAAACGAACACAACAGGAGGGTTAACCAGACAAGTTGATTGAGAACACATCATTTTCCAATAAACTTAGCTAGCTAACGAAACGCATATGTACACTGCAAGAGAAAATAAGTATAACTAGCTAAAAATGTCTACTGTTATCATTTGGGATCAACTACCTGGAATGAACCTCTGCCATCTCTGGTCAATGTTGTAGCGTACACAGTTGTTTCCGCATGGGAAGATGACCGTCTGCTCATCGAAGTAGCAAATATTATTTATTACTCCTGTCCGCAAACCGAAGATGTAGTGACACTGGGCTACAACCGAAGCCATATTGTTCAATCCGGTAACCCGTTATTAAAACCAACTGTTCTAATGTCTGTAAGACAAAGCACACAAATGTAGCTAACCAGTCACGGATTGCAAACATACAGCCAGGCTAAATTAGCTTGCTAACGTTAGCAGTTAGCGTTATAGCTGAGCAAGTTCTGTTTGCAATTCAAGCTGTCTAGAAATACAGAGACAACACACTCTCGGGCATTGACACTAACCTGATCCGTAGTTGAAACTTTGCAAAGAAATTAATATTAGTTGTCAAGTTTAGATATGTGAATCTGTCTTTCTAAAAAAAAAAAAAGTTTTTGTGCATCATGTTTTGCAGAGCGGACGTGTTCCTCTAGTGTGTTTGGTTACCAAGGATACGTGAAGCCTGAGCGATACCATAGCAACCATGGAGAATGACGCGCAACGCTGGACCATTGGATGGCGCCAAATACTGTACCTTCTCCAGATGCGATTGGCTTTGGCATTTAAATCATATCCAAGTACTACTTATCATTTTAATATCAACATCAAGAGTCATTTTTCATTACACATTACTGTAACACTGTAAAACAATTGTATGCTCAAAATGAATCCATTGATCTGTGGTGGTTTTTAAACTCCCAACACTCATCTGTGACACAAGACTGTATTAATATTCATGTATGCATAATGTCTGTTGTAAATTAGCTTATCCACCCACTGGCTGTTTGACGTCTGGAAAAAAATATAATGAATCAATACATTTTTTTGTGACTTCCTTATATTCAAGCTATAGACTACACACTACACGTGTGAAGGTTGGTGTAATGTAATGCTTGTCTGAATTTGGATCAACATTTAAGAAATACAGAGAGCAATAAGATCAGGCTAAAAGTATAACGCAATCTTAAAACTATAAGCTATTCCTTATGTACAAATGTGATATTAGCAATGACACTGTGTTCCTGTTTTTGCCATTCAACATTGAATCCATATAGATTTTCTCCTGGTCCAAGAGTCACTGTAATACAAAAGAAATTAGACGTGTTGAGTTTGACCGGTCTGACAGTCAACTGAATCCCATGAAGCACCCAGAGAGGCTTTACAAAGAGAACTTCTTCTTATATGTGCTTTACATGAAAGAAACCGGCATCAAATCACACAGGCCTTTTCCACGAAACCAGCTGTTTAGGAACACGTAATGACAACAGCATTGATTTTTTTTGTTATATATATTTTATTTCATGAACAACCGCAACATGGCTGTGAATATAATACAACTGAACTGACTAATTAACTGAATGAGGAAGAAAACAATGTCCCTGATAAAGACAAGACAAGAAATGACAAGGCAAATCCTTTTAGTTTTTTTTTAAAACAAATACGAGATTATATTTGACTATCACAAACTGATATAAATATGACTGTTAAAAATGATCAATTAAATAATTAAACAAAAATAGCTTCTGTAAAAAGTAAAAAATGGCACCCCCCCAGAAATGATAGCAGATTATTGTTGTGTTGTTGTTCTTTTATCCAATGGTTGTTATTGTGTGTACAATGAGAATTGAAACCCCTGTGCATAATGAACTACACGGTGGAACATGTTAAAAAAATGTCAACAGTGACTTAGCTAAGTCTTTGGTGCTGTATATTTGCACAACAGAAAGGGTAAATATGATTTTTCTCAAGTGGATATATGATGTTAGGATGCTAACCACATGACCTTCGCCCTCACACAGTGTTCTGGGAAGAGGAGGCATTTTCCAGTGAGCTGCTCTCTGACCCTTGGTTGCTATGGGGATGTCCACCTGTAGTAGGAGAAAGGAAAGACAGGGCGACATTGTGGGCCAATCGAGTTGTCTACCTCAGTTAACACCAAGTGTGGTCAGAGAATGCATTTATTTAATTTAACTTTTATTTAAAATAGGCGAGTCAGTTTAAGAACACATTCTTATTTACAATGACGGGCTACCCTGTCCAAACCCGGACAACGCTGGGCCAGTCTCTATGACATTATACATTATCCACTAACACAGTATGATTGCCGGCAACAGCCACAAAACACACGTACTTGTTCCATGTTCTCTGTCCTTAGGTAGAGAAGACTGTGGTGACGGATGTGACCTCAGAACCAGCTCCTCCAGGTAACTTCCAGGACGAATGTCACTGCCAGGGGGGTGAGGGGCAAAGAATGGCACTCTGCCACCCTGGGTGCAAACCATACACATTCACATACAAGCAAATGGGCTTCCATCCATTTTGTCAGGGTTCATTTTCACCAAAATAGCTATACACTGTCATGGCATAGTATGGATCGCAAAAAAGATATATTAATCTGTCATGTCATAGGTATAATGTAATGTCCTCAAAGTGTAAAGCCCATTTTGGCAGCACATTTACTACTTCATTATATATATTTTTTAAATTCTAATGCTTTTTGGTCTTACGTTTATAGGACCTGCCTCAGGAGGGTAGTGCATCGGGCCAGGTGCTGGAAAGTGAGGGAAACACATTGGACCATTACCGACCTTGAAAGGCCCTGGTGGTGGCAGCGGCATGTTCACCAGAATGGCTGGGCAAGCTGCGTAGGCATTCGGGTAGCCTGAGAAGAACTTAAAGGGGAACTGCATGGCCACCATTTCTCCAGAGTACATGTCTCTCTGACCGCCAACCTCCGCTATAACATAGTCGCTGGGGAAATGTGGGCCGCCTTTGTGGATGCGAAGTAAAGAAAGAAAGAAAAAAATGTAAATGCGAGTTTGTACAGCATTATGTGTAGGCTACATAATCACAAACACTGAAACTCATCCCAACAAGAGAATAAAAAGGCGCGAAATTAGAGCTCTGAAATTCAATAGCAACCTAACCATGTTAGCTACCCAGTTAACAAGGTTTATCAACAATATTAAAATATATATCGTTTAAAAAAAAGTTATTTATTATGTTTTTCAAGAATGTAACGTTAGCTAGCGCTACAAAAAAACACATGCATGTTAAATGAATTTATTCAACAAAAGATTGATCCACTTACTTCGACTCATCGCTGAAGACGCATCCTGAATCCCACTCCAAGGCGCCCCGTAACCACCGTCTTCACCGCCATGATCACCACCTCCAGGGGTGGACTTTCTCTGCGGTTCATGAGTGATCCATGGGTCATGGCCATCTTTGGCAGACTTGTCGGGGACCTCCATCTCCGCATAGGTCCTACCGTATGCCTCTTCAACCCGTTGTGGTGGCATCTTGATGACTGTCTCTGTACGTGTTCCGGGGCCAGGAAACATCACTCCAGATGTGTCGGGCAGATGTGCGTTTTCCACCCGGCCGCTCAAAGTGCCATCAACCGGTGTATCACTGGGCCTTGACCAAGTCAAATTAAGTGCTGATTCTTCTTTGTTAGTTTTCTTGATCCGTCTTTGAAATGCCATTATTTTCGTTCTCTCTGCAATCAGAGAACATTTCCAACAATTGCATTTAAGAAATTGACACTGTCCCGAATGTCCCTTGAGTTGAACAATGAATCCATGATTTCTGCATCTGGCACACTTTGGGTTTCGTGGACTTTTTTGCGGTTTGTAAACATTTGACATGATTAATTCTACTTAGGTAGCTAGTTATCCGGCGATCAAGAAGGCCTGCAAGTCAAAGCGAAGGTTAACCCCCCCCCCCAAAAAATGGCTTAATTTTCCTACTGATTGTGTTGCTAGCTATGCTTGTCACGATCATGAGCTTTCAGTCAAGAGGGGTTTTACTCAGGAACAACACAATTTAATGCGGCGGTGCCACGTGACGTGAAACCTTGTATCTATTTGGGCGTGGGAATAGTTTACAAACGTTGTTCACAGGAGCGTCGTCAATTAATTGTAAAAAAAAAAAATACCAAATGTAATTTAGAGTTTCAGAATGGGCTCATGCATGCTGGTTTTGCACGCAATGTCGTATCAATGTGGAATTAAATGTAAAACACTATATTTAACACTATACTGTAAGTAGCACTATTATTTGTAAGATGTATTAATAATTTAGACATGTTTTAATTGTATTTGAAATACCAGCAGAAATTGCTATTTTTCTTCAAATAAATATAAACTATATCAAATTTAAAAAAGAAATCTGAGCACACAGAGTATAACATTCTTAAACTAAGGATATGAAAAGTTACACCACACATCCCATTTGTCAACCATAAAATAGACTACTAATTGCCTAATAATGAGGCGTCTTCAACATAAAACGTCAATCTTTATAAAGTGTATGCTTGCTCGTGTCTGGTTGTATGTGTTGCCAAGGTGATGGGGGAGAAGAGGTTGTGATTTATGATGGTGTCACTCAGCTGCCATTAGGCTGTCTATGCTCGGCTGCACAGTGCACCACTGTGTCACGCTACATCAGTCAGTTCAGATGTACACCAGCCTCCTGGCTCTGAGGTTCTGGGCGGAGACAGCGTGAGACAATCCCAAAACCACTGAATAGTATCCAAGTGTGAGTGATTGAAAAGTACAGAACAGTGCTTGTAAGGTAGCAGCGACTGTGGCGCGTACATGCAAACACTATGCTTTATACATTACATGAATAGCCAACCGGGGCTCAGTCTACATGTGGACTTGATGGTAAAGATCAAATCAAATTTATTTATATAGCCCTTCTTACATCAGCTGATATCTCAAAGTGCTGTAACAGAAACCCAGCCTAAAACCCCAAACAGCAAGCAATGCAGGTGTAGAAGCACGGTGGCTGGGAAAAACTCCCTAGAAAGGCCAAAACCTAGATTATACTGCACTGTGTTGCAAGGATGCTGCTGCTACTGATTCATGACAATACAACATGACAATGTTCTGTAAAAACACAGGAGTATAATTACAATACTGCAGTGCATCCAAACTCAAAACAACAGTTGTGTTAAAGGGGAATGATGAGGTTCAGGATACTTACTGTACACGGGTTCCTGTTCCAATAGTATTCTTTCCGTGACATTCAGTAGCTTTCACCAGTTATCCAACGTCAGAACAGTGATCATTTAAAGGAAGGAATTGAGAATGGATGCATCTCAGACTATTCTAACAGGGTCCATGGTGTTCTCTGGAAATTACATCATTGACTGGATATAAAGTGACAGATGCAGATCAACCAGTTTTCAACTCAGCCGAGACAGCCCCGCCACCGTCAACTCTCACAGCATTGGTATAGGCTGTCGGAAGAGAGGCATTGGTATAGGCTGTCGGAAGAGAGGCATTGGTATAGGCTGTCGGAAGGGACTGGCATTGGTATAGGCTGTGGGAAGGGACTGGCATTGGTATAGGCTGTGGGAAGAGACAGACATTGGTATAGGCTGTCGGAAGAGAGGCATTGGTATAGGCTGTGGGAAGAGACTAGCATTGGTATAGGCTGTGGGAAGAGAGGCATTGGTATAGGCTGTGGGAAGAGACGCATTGGTATAGGCTGTGGGAAGAGACTAGCATTGGTATAGGCTGTGGGAAGAGAGGCATTGGTATAGGCTGTGGGAAGAGACAGACATTGGTATAGGCTGTGGGAAGAGACAGACATTGGTATAGGCTGTGGGAAGAGACAGATATTGGTATAGGCTGTGGGAAGAGACAGCTTATTGGTATAGGCTGTGGGAAGAGACAAGCATTGGTATAGGCTGTGGGAAGAGACAGACATTGGTATAGGCTGTGGGAAGAGACAGACATCGGTATAGGCTGTGGGAAGAGACAGACATTGGTATAGGCTGTGGGAAGAGACAGACATTGGTATAGGCTGTGGGAAGAGACAGACATTGGTATAGGCTGTGGGAAGAGAGGCATTGGTATAGGCTGTGGGAAGAGACAGACATTGGTATAGGCTGTGGGAAGAGACTGGCATTGGTATAGGCTGTGGGAAGAGACAGACATTGGTATAGGCTGTGGGAAGAGACAGACATTGGTATAGGCTGTGGGAAGAGACAGACATTGGTATAGGCTGTGGGAAGAGACAGACATTGGTATAGGCTGTGGGAAGAGACAGACATTGGTATAGGCTGTGGGAAGAGACAGACATTGGTATAGGCTGTGGGAAGAGAGGCATTGGTATAGGCTGTGGGAAGAGACAGACATTGGTATAGGCTGTGGGAAGAGACAGACATCGGTATAGGCTGTGGGAAGAGAGGCATTGGTATAGGCTGTGGGAAGACAGTCATTGGTATAGGCTGTGGGAAGAGACAGACATTGGTATAGGCTATGGGAAGAGACAGACTATTGGTATAGGCTGTGGGAAGAGACAGACATCGGTATAGGCTGTGGGAAGAGACAGACATTGGTATAGGCTGTGGGAAGAGACAGATTATTGGTATAGGCTGTGGGAAGAGACAGACATCGGTATAGGCTGTGGGAAGAGACAGACATTGGTATAGGCTGTGGGAAGAGACAGGCATTGGTATAGGCTGTGGGAAGAGACAGACATTGGTATAGGCTGTGGGAAGAGACTGGCATTGGTATAGGCTGTGGGAAGAGACAGACATTGGTATAGGCTGTGGGAAGAGACAGACATTGGTATAGGCTGTGGGAAGAGACAGACATCGGTATAGGCTGTGGGAAGAGACAGACATTGGTATAGGCTGTGGGAAGAGACAGACATTGGTATAGGCTGTGGGAAGAGACAGACATTGGTATAGGCTGTGGGAAGAGAGGCATTGGTATAGGCTGTGGGAAGAGACAGACATTGGTATAGGCTGTGGGAAGAGACAGACATTGGTATAGGCTGTGGGAAGAGACAGACATTGGTATAGGCTGTGGGAAGAGACAGACATTGGTATAGGCTGTGGGAAGAGACAGACATTGGTATAGGCTGTGGGAAGAGACAGACATTGGTATAGGCTGTGGGAAGAGACAGACATCGGTATAGGCTGTGGGAAGAGACAGACATTGGTATAGGCTGTGGGAAGAGACAGACATTGGTATAGGCTGTGGGAAGAGACAGACATTGGTATAGGCTGTGGGAAGAGACAGACATTGGTATAGGCTGTGGGAAGAGACAGGCATTGGTATAGGCTGTGGGAAGAGACTAGCATTGGTATAGGCTGTGGGAAGAGACAGACATTGGTATAGGCTGTGGGAAGAGACTGGCATTGGTATAGGCTGTGGGAAGAGACAGACATTGGTATAGGCTGTGGGAAGAGACAGACATTGGTATAGGCTGTGGGAAGAGACAGACATCGGTATAGGCTGTGGGAAGAGACAGTCATTGGTATAGGCTGTGGGAAGAGACTAGCATTGGTATAGGCTGTGGGAAGAGACAGACATTGGTATAGGCTGTGGGAAGAGACAGACATTGGTATAGGCTGTGGGAAGAGACAGGCATCGGTATAGGCTGTGGGAAGAGACTAGCATTGGTATAGGCTGTGGGAAGAGACAGACATTGGTATAGGCTGTGGGAAGAGACTAGTATTGGAAGAGACTAGTGTTGTTATAGCTCTAGCCTCCCCAGTCATGAAGCTCCCAGTGTCTGTATGGCACTAGACAGATGTGTCATTTCAACCAGTGGTGGAATAAGTACTCAATTGTCATACTTAAGAAAAA
This sequence comes from Oncorhynchus keta, assembly GCF_023373465.1. Taxonomy (NCBI): domain Eukaryota; kingdom Metazoa; phylum Chordata; class Actinopteri; order Salmoniformes; family Salmonidae; genus Oncorhynchus; species Oncorhynchus keta. Next base: position 11,740,157 of record NC_068435.1, read on the forward strand.
GTAAAGATACCTTAATAGAAAATGACTCAAGTAAAAGTGAAAGTCTCCCAGTAAAATGCTACTTGAGTAAAGTCTAAAAGTATTTGGGTTTAAATGCACTTAAGTACTAAAGTAAAAATATAAACAATTTCAAATTCCTTATAATAAGCAAACCAGGCTGCACAACAAAAAAACAGACTGTTTTTCTTTTTATTGACGGATAGCCTTTGGCACACTCCATCACTCAGACATAATTTACAAACAAAACATTTGTGTTTATTGAGTCGTTTAGATCAGAGGCAGCAGGGATGACCAGGGATATTCTCTTTATAAGTGTGTGAATTAGACCATTTTCCTGTCAAAATGTAACAAGTAATTTTGGGTATCGGGGAAAATGCATGGAGTTAAAAGTATATTATTTTCTTTAGGAATGTAGTGAAGTAAAACTAAAAGTTGGCAAAAATATAAAATGTAAAGTACAGATACCGCCCAAAAACTTTTAAGTAGTACTTTAAAGTATTTTTAGTTTAGTTCTTTACACCACTGAAGTCTGAAAGGGGTTTTTAGCAGGTAAGAGGCTGTGCTCATAGGTAGTGGGTTTCAGTGGTATTAACATTACATTTTACAGAGTCTTTAAGCCAATGCTCTTATCCAGAGCGACTTACAGTTAGTGCATTCATCTTAAGATAGCTCGGTGGCACAACCACATATCACAGGCATAGGAAGTAACTTTTCCTCAAAGCAGCCATCAGCAAAGTCAGAGCTAGAAGGGGGAGGAGTCAAGTGTTGATTCAGGAAAGTGTTATTATGTATTAACACACTGCATTATTTTGGTTAATGTCCAGGGATTTGGTTCAGGTCCAGTGATTTGGTTCATGTCCAGGGATTTGGTTCAGGTCCAGGGATTTGGTTCAGGTCCAGTGATTTGGTTCAGGTCCAGGGATTTGGTTCAGGTCCAGGGATTTGGTTCAGGTCCAGGGATTTGGTTCATGTCCAGGGATTTGGTTCAGGTCCAGGGATTTGGTTCAGGTCCAGTGATTTGGTTCATGTCCAGTGATTTGGTTCAGGTCCAGTGATTTGGTTCAGGTCCAGTGATTTGGTTCATGTCCAGTGATTTGGTTCAGGTCCAGTGATTTGGTTCATGTCCAGTGATTTGGTTCAGGTCCAGTGATTTGGTTCAGGTCCAGTGATTTGGTTCAGGTCCAGGGATTTGGTTCAGGTCCAGTGATTTGGTTCAGGTCCAGTGATTTGGTTCATGTCCAGTGATTTGGTTCAGGTCCAGTGATTTGGTTCATGTCCAGGGATTTGGTTCAGGTCCAGGGATTTGGTTCAGGTCCAGTGATTTGGTTCATGTCCAGGGATTTGGTTCAGGTCCAGTGATTTGGTTCATGTCCAGGGATTTGGTTCATGTCCAGGGATTTGGTTCATGTCCAGGGATTTGGTTCAGGTCCAGGGATTTGGTTCAGGTCCAGGGATTTGGTTCAGGTCCAGGGATTTGGTTCATGTCCAGGGATTTGGTTCAGGTCCAGGGATTTGGTTCATGTCCAGGGATTTGGTTCAGGTCCAGTGATTTGGTTCATGTCCAGGGATTTGGTTCAGGTCCAGGGATTTGGTTCAGGTCCAGGGATTTGGTTCATGTCCAGTGATTTGGTTCAGGTCCAGGGATTTGGTTCATGTCCAGTGATTTGGTTCAGGTCCAGTGATTTGGTTCATGTCCAGTGATTTGGTTCAGGTCCAGTGATTTGGTTCAGGTCCAGGGATTTGGTTCAGGTCCAGTGATTTGGTTCAGGTCCAGTGATTTGGTTCAGGTCCAGTGATTTGGTTCATGTCCAGGGATTTGGTTCATGTCCAGGGATTTGGTTCAGGTCCAGTGATTTGGTTCAGGTCCAGTGATTTGGTTCAGGTCCATCCATTTTAGCGATTTGCCTTTGTCACCACAGAAAACCACAGTGACCACATACTGTGTAGCTACAGACATACTGTGCATTCGGAAAGTATTCAGACCCCTTGACTTTTTCCACATTTTGTTAAGTTACAGACTTTTTTTGAAAATGTATTAAATCGTTTTTTTCCTCATCTATTTACACACAATGCCCCATAATGACAAAGCAAAAACAGGTTTTTAGAAATTTTACCAAATTAAAAACTGAAATAACACATTTACGTACGTTTTCAGACCCTTTCCTCTGTACTTTGTTGAAGCACCTTTGGCAGCGATTACAGCCTTGTGTCTTCTTGGGTATGACGCTACAAGCTTGGCACACCTGTATTTGGGGAGTTTCTCCCATTCTTCTCTGCAGATCCTCTCATGCTCTGTCACGTTAGATGGAGAGCATCGCTGCACAGCTAATTTCAGGTTTCTCCAGAGATGTTCAATCGGGTTCAAGTCTGGGCTCTTGCTAGGCCACTCAAGGACATTCTGAGACTTGACCCGAAACCTCTCCTGTGTTGTCTTGGCTGTGTGCTTAGGGTTGTTGTGCTGTTGGAAGGTGAACCTTCACCCCCAGTCTGAGGTCCTGAGCTCTCTGGAGCAGGTTTTCGTCAAGGATCTCTCTGTACTTTGCTCCGTTCATCTTTTCCTCCTGACTAGTCTCCCAGTCCCTGCCTCTGAAAAACATTCCCGTAAGCATGATGCTACCACCACCACGCTTCACCATAGGGATGGTGCCAGGTTTCCTCCAGACGTGATGCTTGGCATTCAAGCTAAAGAGTTCAATCTTGGTTTCATCTTGGTTTCATCAGACCAGAGAATCTTGTCACCTCCTCACTGACCAAGGTCCTTCTCTCTGATTGCTCAGTTTGGCCGGGATGGCCAGCTCTCCACAGAGAAGATCTGTCTGACCATTAGGTGGTTCCAAACTTCTTCCATTTAAGAATGATGGAGGCCACTGTAACGATTCTTGGTGGTTCCAAACTTCTTCCATTTAAGAATGATGGAGGCCACTGTAACGGCCGTTGGTGGAAGAAGGTGAGGACCAAAGTGCAGAGTGGTAAGTGTTCATGATTATTTAATAGAACAGAACACTGAATGACAAAAACGACAAAAGAACGAAATGAAACCAAAACAGTTCTGTCTGGTGCAGAAACAAAACAGAAAACAACTACCCACAAAACCAATGTGGGCAAGAGCTACCTAAGTATGGTTCTCAATCAGAGACAACGATTGTGGTTGTGGTTCTCTGATTGAGAACCACACCCGGCCAAAAACAAAGAAATACAAAAACATAGAAAAAGGAACATAGAATACCCACCCTAGTCGCACCTTGGCCTAACCAAAATGGGCGTGACAGGCCACTGTGTTCTTCAATGCTGCAAACATGTTTTGGTACCCTTCCCCAGATCTGTGCTTCGACACAGTCCTGTCTTGGAGCTCTACGGATAATTCCTTTGCCCTCATGGCTTGGTTTTTGCTCTGACATGCTCTATAGAGTCTCTTCTATCAGTATGCAGTTCTGTCTCATTTGATTAACATTTAAATGCATTTTGTAGAACCATTTTGTAAATGTTCCCCGCTGGGATTTATACATTGCTGCAATCGATTGACAAACATCTCTCTCTCTCTCTCTCTCTCTCTCTCTCTCTCTCTCTCTCTCTCTCTCTCTCTCTCTGTCAATCAATCTCTGTCTCTCTGTCAATCAATCTCTGTCTCTCTGTCAATCTCTCTCTGTCAATCGCTCTCTCTGTCAATCTCTGTCAATCTCTCTCTCTGTCAATCTCTGTCAATCTCTGTCAATCTTTCAATCTCTCTTCTCACACAGGATGTTGTACTGAACATGAGGGGAGACAGAGAGCTGGTTTCAAGCGCAGGGCACAGCAGGTGTTTATTGCAAAGGACCACAGGAGGAGGCAGGTAGCTGGGTCCAGGGGCAGGCAGAAGGTCATACACAGGAGGCAGGTAGCTGGGTCCAGGGGCAGGTAGAAGGTCATACACAGGGGGTCCAAAAGGTCAACAGTACAGGCAGGGAAAAGGCTAGTAACACCGTCCGGGAGATCAGGCTATAGGTAGGGAACAGGAAATCCAATAGGCTAAAGTACAGGCAGGACATAGGCAAAAGTGTCGTTAGTGAGGCAGGCAGAAACTATCATACACAGGAGGAGTAAATCACTGGAAAAACAGCACTCCGAAAGACGTGTGTCACAAAACAAACAATACCTCACAATGATGGGGTGCAAAGAACTGAACTAAACCATGTGTGATAATGACCTACAGGCGTGTGAACAGGTGATTAGAATTCAGGTGATTGGGATCTGGAGAGTGAGCTGCGTTCAGGGGATCTGTGTGTTTGAGGGTGTGAGCTGGAAGCAGACGTTACAGATGTACTGTAGTTTGCCTCTTAATCCTCAGTGTGTCAAATGCATTTTCCTTCAGTCCTCATTCACTCTCTGGCAGCAAACTGGCTGAAAACTAAATTCCTTCTGCGTTATCGTCAACAGGTGAGATTCCAATTTGATCCAATTCATTTCTGCCACTTAAAGATTCTACGTGATTTCAGAACATTGTGCTATCATTCTCGGTTGTGCTGTGGGCTTACTGGGCTTACTGGGCTTGGGTCTAGTCTGAATTATGACATGTATATTTTAGTATACATATTAGCGTATTTTCACATTGTCTGTGGTGTCCCCATATGCTTATTACATAGGCATTCAAATATATAACTGAGAGATAGCTGAGAGATTTTTTGTTGTTCTTTATTTGTACTTGATTTATGGATTTTCAATTATATTTATTTATTTAAGGTTTATTTTGAATCGTACATATTTGCATCTAAAAGCTGAATTGTAGCTTACATAGGCCTATGTAAGTAAATACAACTTATATACAGTATATATAGGCTGTAGTATACAATGTTACTGTTAAGCAGCATTAAGCAGTCTCACAAGAGTAAGGCATAGGACTGTTGTTGTACCTGTCAGTCCGAGTAGGGGGAAGGATCAGTTTGTGACTGGATCGGGTAGTAGGGGGAAGGATCAGTTTGTGACTGGATCGGGTAGTAGGGGGGAGGATCAGTTTGTGACTGGATCAGGTAGTAGGGGGGAGGATCAGTTTGTGACTGGATCAGGTAGTGACTGGATCGGGTAGTAGGGGGAAGGATCAGTTTGTGACTGGATCGGGTAGTAGGGGGGAGGATCAGTTTGTGACTGGATCAGGTAGTAGGGGGAAGGATCAGTTTCTGACTGGATCAGGTAGTAGGGGGAAGGATCAGTTTGTGACTGGATCAGGTAGTAGGGGGGAGGATCAGTTTGTGACTGGATCAGGTAGTAGGGGGGAGGATTAGTTTGTGACTGGATCAGGTAGTAGGGGGGAGGATCAGTTTGTGACTGGATCAGGTAGTAGGGGGGAGGATCAGTTTGTGACTGGATCGGGTAGTGGGGGGAGGATCAGTTTGTGACTGGATCGGGTAGTGGGGGGGAGGATCAGTTTGTGAATGGATTGGGTAGTGGGGGGGAGGATCAGTTTGTGACTGGATCGGGTAGTGGGGGGAGGATCAGTTTGTGACTGGATCGGGTAGTGGGGGGGAGGATCAGTTTGTGACTGGATTGGGTAATGGGGGAGGATCAGTTTGTGACTGGATCGGGTAGTGGGGGAGGATCAGTTTGTGACTGGATCAGGTAGTAGGGGGGAGGATCAGTTTGTGACTGGATCGGGTAGTAGGGGGGGGGATCAGTTTGTGACTGGATCAGGTAGTAGGGGGGAGGATCAGTTTGTGACTGGATCAGGTAGTAGGGGGGAGGATCAGTTTGTGACTGGATCAGGTAGTGACTGGATCGGGTAGTAGGGGGAAGGATCAGTTTGTGACTGGATCGGGTAGTAGGGGGAGGATCAGTTTGTGACTGGATCAGGTAGTAGGGGAAGGATCAGTTTCTGACTGGATCAGGTAGTAGGGGAAGGATCAGTTTGTGACTGGATCAGGTAGTAGGGGGAGGATCAGTTTGTGACTGGATCAGGTAGTAGGGGGAGGATTAGTTTGTGACTGGATCAGGTAGTAGGGGGAGGATCAGTTTGTGACTGGATCAGGTAGTAGGGGAGGATCAGTTTGTGACTGGATCGGTAGTGGGGGAGGATCAGTTTGTGACTGGATCGGGTAGTGGGGGGAGGATCAGTTTGTGACTGGATTGGGTAGTGGGGGAGGATCAGTTTGTGACTGGATCGGGTAGTGGGGGGGAGGATCAGTTTGTGACTGGATCGGGTAGTGGGGGGGAGGATCAGTTTGTGACTGGATTGGGTAGTGGGGGGGAGGATCAGTTTGTGACTGGATCGGGTAGTGGGGGGGAGGATCAGTTTGTGACTGGATCAGGTAGTAGGGGGGAGGATCAGTTTGTGACTGGATCGGGTAGTGGGGGGAGGATCAGTTTGTGACTGGATTGGGTAGTGGGGGAGGATCAGTTTGTGACTGGATCGGGTAGTGGGGGAGGATCAGTTTGTGACTGGATCAGGTAGTAGGGGGAGGATCAGTTTGTGACTGGATCAGGTAGTAGGGGGGAGGATCAGTTTGTGACTGGATCGGGTAGTGGGGGGATCCGTTTATGACTGGATCGGGTAGTGGGGGAGGATCAGTTTGTGACTGGATCAGGTAGTAGGGGGAGGATCAGTTTGTGACTGGATTGGGTAGTGGGGGGGAGGATCAGTTTGTGACTGGATTGGGTAGTGGGGGGGAGGATCAGTTTGTGACTGGATCAGGTAGTAGGGGGAGGATCAGTTTGTGACTGGATCGGGTAGTGGGGGGAGGATCAGTTTGTGACTGGATCAGGTAGTAGGGGGAGGATCAGTTTGTGACTGGATTGGGTAGTGGGGGGAGGATCAGTTTGTGACTGGATCGGGTAGTGGGGGGGAGGATCAGTTTGTGACTGGATTGGGTAGTGGGGGGGAGGATCAGTTTGTGACTGGATCGGGTAGTGGGGGGGAGGATCAGTTTGTGACTGGATCGGGTAGTGGGGGGGAGGATCAGTTTGTGACTGGATCGGGTAGTGGGGGAGGATCAGTTTGTGACTGGATCGGGTAGTGGGGGAGGATCAGTTTGTGACTAGATCGGGTAGATCTGCCGCTGACAGGGCCTCTCGTCTGAGGCAGCCACTTGTTGTAAATCCTGGGAAATTGCAAGCAAAATGAGAACAGAGAGACGGTTACAGCAAGTGTAACATCATCTTTGTCTGAGAGTGATTATATAATTTCACTTATCCTTACATTGAAGATCATGTAACTTTCAAGAGGTGTCTAGTTCAGTTCTTCAGTATTTCTCATCTGGCAAGGGAACAGATGCCTCTTGCCCCCTATCCCTGTGGAGAATGAGACAGCCATAATCAGTGACATTCAGGCCCCCAATTTCTGCAGTTGCTCACTGGGACAAGAGGAGGTTTCCACAGTGGGCTGAAAGTCAGATATTGTATTTTTGTTTGCACAGCACTCAAGACATTGACTCTTAGCCAGTAATGCCTGAAATGTATTTGATCACGTCTGAGCACAACAATGGCCTCCAAAATGTATTTGATCACGTCTGAGCACAACAATGGCCTCCAAAATGTATTTTTCACTCATCAATGCATCCATGATAACAGGCATAACAACATGTTTCACTCTTTGGTTCAACGCTCTGATTGGCCAAGGATATTATTGTCGTGTGTGTGTGTGTGTGTGTTGGAAGGAGGGGGTGGTGGTGGTGGGATTAAGTTCCACTTCAGCTTAAATCTCCATTAAATGACAGATTTTTTTTGCTGTCAGCAGTGGTCGTGGCCTAGATTTGATTTACGGCACCGTTTGTTTTGGCGAGGAGATCGTCGACACTGTAAATACCCATTGTTGTGCTTTCTCCCTCCCTCCTCACCACAGTGCAGAAACCTCACTGTGTTAAGCACAACCAGTTAAACAGTTGTATGGCGGGTAATGAGGTGGAAGTAGTATTGTTGTGCCCCCCTCACCACAGTGCAGAAACCTCACTGTGTTAAGCACAACCAGTTAAACAGTTGTATGGTGGGTAATGAGGAGGAAGTAGTATTGTTGTGCCCCCCCTCACCACAGTGCAGAAACCTCACTGTGTTAAGCACAACCAGTTAAACAGTTGTATGGTGGGTAATGTAGTAGTAATGTTATGCTGCCACCACAGGGAGCCAGAGACTCTTGCTCACCTTACCATTTGCATATTAGACGAGAGGTGTTTTTGTCTTCATAATTGTTTGGTGTCTATTAAGATTAGGGTTGTTAAAAATATATGGCAGTGTCAAGGGGGGAGCTCCTACTCTAACTTTTGGCGCTGGTGCAAGATAGAGAAAAGCCACAGAGGGACTCTCTTGACCCTTTTTTAAAAGATGCACACGTTGAGCATCTGCTGGCACACAAGTCCAGTGTTTTAAACACCTGCAGGTGCAGAATCGTTTGACCGGCTTAACCCCATTTATATTTGCCTAGTTCCCCACTCCACCTTACTGTTGTGTCTGTCTGTCTGTCTGTCTGTCTGTCTGTCTGTCTGTCTGTCTGTCTGTCTGTCTGCCTGTCTGCCTGTCTGCCTGTCTGCCTGTCTGCCTGTGTCTGTCTGATTGTAGAGCCAGCTGGGTAGAAGTGTTCTGGCCAGGTTCCCCTCTCTCCACTGGGATTCTCTGCCTCTAACCCTATTACAGAGGCTGAGTCACTGGCTTACTGGTGCTCTTCCATGCCATCCCTAGGAGGGGTGCGTCACTTGAGTGGGTTGAGTCTCTGACGTGATCTTCCGGCCCAGGTTAGCGCACCCCTCTGGTTCGTGCCGTGGGGAAGGTCTTTGTGGGCTATACTCGGCCTTGTCTCAGGATGGTAAGTTGGGGGTTGAAGATATCCCTCTAGTGGTGTGGGGGCTATGCTTTGGCAAAGTGGGTGGGGTTATATCCTGCCTGGTTGGCCCTGTCCGGGGGTATGGTCGGACGGGGCCACAGTGTCTCCCAACCCCTCCTGTCTCAGCCTCCAGTATTTATGCTGAAATAGTTTATGTGTCGGGGGCTAGGATCAGTCTGTTAAATCTGGAGTATTTCTCCTGTCTTATCTGGTGTCCAGTGTGAATTTAAAGTATGCTCCCTCTAATTCTCTCTCTCTTTTTCTCTCTCTCTCTCTCTCTTCTGTCGGGGGACCTGAGCCCTAGGACCATGCCTCAGGACTACCTGGCCTGATGACTCCTTGCTGTCCCTAGTCCACCTGGCCGTGCTGCTGCTACAGTTTCAACTGTTCTGCCTGTGGCTATGGAACCATGACCTGTTCACCTGACGTGGTACCTTGTCCCGGACCTGCTGTTTTTGACTCTCTCTCTCTCTACCGCACCAGCTGTCTATATCTCTGAATGATTGGCTATGAAAAGCCAACTGACATTTACTCCTGAGGTGCTGACCTGTTGCACCTTCTACAACCACTGTGATGATTATTACTTGACCCTGCTGGTCATCTATGAAGGTTTGAACTTCTTTGCCATGTACTGTTATAATCTCCACCCGGCACAGCCAGAAGAGGACTGGCCACCACTGAGAACCTGGTTCCTCTCTAGGTTTCTTCCTAGGTTCCTGCCTTTCTAGGGAGTTTTTCCTAGCCACCGTGCTTCTACATCTGCGTTGCTTACTGTTTGGGGTTTTAGGCTGGGTTTCTGTACAGCCCTGTAAAAAGGGATTTACAAATACATTGATTGATCGTGTATCTCTCTCTTGCTCTGTCTGTCTCTGTGTGTGTGTGTGCGTGTTTGTGTGTGTGTGTGTGTCTGTCTGTCTGTGTGTGCGCGTGTGTGTGTGTCTGTGTCTGTGTGTCGCTCTCTCTTCAATATTTATGTGATACATAAAATTATTTTGCAGAAAAATTTCAATTAGATATTAAATTAATAAAACATGGTTTATTGTGCATTATTGTGGTAGGACAAACCTTCGTTTTGGTCCTTGTTTCCAAGGGACCCTAATTAGTGGGGAACATTATAAAACGAATACAATTAAATCTGTTCAGGTAAGAGCTTTGTCCTGAAGGTCCACTGTAGAGTTGTTATTTTAAACCTTTGTTATATATTGTTTTCATCTATAGACTCGGATACTGTAATAAGTTATTATATGCGTTGTTGGTCTATGCATCCTCATGCATTCCTGCCTATCCATCACGAGTGAAGAACAAAAGTTAATTCTTAGTTTTGGGAATTCCCGACAGTGTTTTGGCCTTTCTGTAGAACATTGTAAAAATTATAGACTACAGTAGACTACACACATTCACGTCATCGGCAGTAAAGAATGGGGCGCGTTAATTAAAAAGACTGCTTTATTTTCTTGGCACAATCCCCGCCCATACACGCCGTCGTCACCGATTCAAATTGCCAGTGAGGCTGAGGCAAGGCAAGGGGGGTTCGGCCGGTAAAGTAGGCTAACACCGTCGCATCGCTAGAAGAACGGATTTTCGGACAGGCTTTGTTTGTGTATGAGCTCCATCACCTCCTCCAGAAATGTGGACGGATATAAGGAAACTACTGATCTTTCATTTGTTTGTCCTAAAACACTGCTCAAAAGGTTGGTCCTATTTTCCTTGATCACTAAAATGATGGTAATCGGTTAAAATTATACTCGTAATACGCTAAACAGAGAGAGGGGTCCAGATGCGGTCTCCTCCGGATGGTAGCGCTAGAGCAATGTGGGACAACCCCTCATTGTTTCTGAAAGCTCAATGAAAATGGTACACAATACAACAATTGGGGGCGTTTAAACTGTATTTTCGATGTAAAATAAATGAGAACATTTATGGACAATTTGTTCGTCTACTTGGCATGTGTTCCTCCTTGGATGTGAGGCAGCATCCATATAATTGCAACATGGGATGTGGGGCAGTAGGCTGGCAACATTAATCTTTGTCTCATTGTAACGATGTGGTTTATTCAATTGTAGCCTATAATGATCAATTAGGTCTACAGAATCGGTCCTTTACAATTGTGTCTCCAGTTGCCTTTAACAAAACAGCCTCTAAGTGACGCTCGTAAACAGAATCCTCAGTCAATACTTACTGACTGAATGAATATGCTGAATATCAAGTAGGCATTCATTTGCGAATGACAGTTTGAGTGCGTGCCTTTTGAGGATGCATATTAATGTGTGCCCACCCCAACACACACACACACACACACACATTGCAGGAGCAGTGGCAGAAGAGTGTGAGGAAGGCCAGTTTCAGTGCAATAACAGAAGGTGTATACCGACCATCTGGAGGTGCGATGACGATGACGACTGCTCAGACAACAGCGACGAGGAAAACTGTGGTAAGTGGAAAAACAAAAATGTCTTTTAAGTTATCTTTTAAAGTTTGTCTCCCGTTTTCAATTGCTTTTAGCCTACAAACACACCTGACACTGGATAAACAGACCGTGACTGGTGTAACTGTTTGGGGTTTTAGGCTGGGTTTCTGTACAGCACTTTGAGATATCAGCTGATGTATGAAGGGCTATATAAATACATTTGATTTGATTTAACAGTGACACTTTGGCATATTTGGTAGATTATGGTGGTTTGCTGTCTTTGCATCACAGAAACATTTGGTAGATTATCGTGGTTTGCTGTCTTTGCATCACAGAAACATTTGGTAGATTATGGTGGTTTGTTGTCTTTGCATCACAGAAACATTTGGTAGATTATGGTGGTTTGTTGTCTTTGCATCACAGAAACATTTGGTAGATTGTGGTGGTTTGTTGTCTTTGCATCACAGAAACATTTGGTAGATTATGGTGGTTTGTTGTCTTTGCATCACAGAAACATTTGGTAGATTATGGTGGTTTGCTGTCTTTGCATCACAGAAACGTTTGTCAGATAATGTTAAAAGAGAGTAACTTTTATTTGCCTGGCAGAATCTCTTGGTAGTTATTTTGAACCGGGTGGCTACTGCCTTGCAAGTAAAGCGTTCCCACTAGTGATTGAAAGACCAAGAGGATAGGAACCAGGGGGATAGACACCAGGGGGATAGACACCAGGAGGATAGGCACCAGGAGGATAGGAACCAGGGGGATAGACACCAGGAGGATAGGCACCAGGAGGATAGGCACCAGGAGGATAGGCACCAGGAGGATAGGCACCAGGAGGATAGGCACGAGGAGGATAGGCACGAGGAGGATAGGCACGAGGAGGATAGGCACCAGGGGGATAGGCACCAGGAGGATAGGCACGAGGAGGATAGGCACGAGGAGGATAGGCACGAGGAGGATAGGCACGAGGAGGATAGGCACGAGGAGGATAGACACGAGGAGGATAGACACGAGGAGGATAGACACGAGGAGGATAGACACGAGGAGGATAGACACGAGGAGGATAGACACGAGGAGGATAGACACGAGGAGGATAGACACGAGGAGGATAGACACGAGGAGGATAGACACGAGGAGGATAGACACCAGGAGGATAGACACCAGGAGGATAGGCACCAGGAGGATAGACACCAGGAGGATAGGCACCAGGAGGATAGACACCAGGAGGATAGGCACCAAGAGGATAGAGTTAGGGGAATTGACAGTTGTAACCTCACACCTGAGTTGGGAAGCTCTAGGGCAGGGATGGGCAACTTTTAACAGGGGTCGGGGCCATCCCTGCTCTAGGGCCCGATGGTGTAGCAGGTGATGTAACTCCTGTTGTCGAGAGTTCCAGGCTATTTTGGGGTCTCAGGCCGCTGGTGGAATTCGTGGTGGAGGCGTGAAAGATGATTGGACAGCACATCTTTCCCATTTCTTCCCACCCACACAGTGTAATCGGCTGACAGCTAGTATACAGTATAGAAGCCTATAGATAGAGTTTTGATAGGTAGCTAGAATGCTGCTAGACTCATGTCCAGCCCGCGTCCTATGTTTTCAGTGGAGAGGCCCAGCCCGTGTCCTATGTTTTCAGTGGAGAGGCCCAGCCCGTGTCCTATGTTTTCAGTGGAGAGGCCCAGCCCATGTCCTATGTTTTCAGTGGAGAGGCCCAGCCCGTGTCCTATGTTTTCAGTGGAGAGGCCCAGCCCATGTCCTATGTTTTCAGTGGCGAGGCCCAGTCTGTGTCCTATGTTTTCAGTGGAGAGGCCCAGCCCGTGTCCTATGTTTTCAGTGGAGAGGCCCAGCCCGTGTCCTATGTTTTCAGTGGAGAGGCCCAGCCCGTGTCCTATGTTTTCAGTGGAGAGGCCCAGCCCGTGTCCTATGTTTTCAGTGGAGAGGCCCAGCCCGTGTCCTATGTTTTCAGTGGAGAGGCCCAGCCCGTGTCCTATGTTTTCAGTGGAGAGGCCCAGCCCGTGTCCTATGTTTTCAGTGGCGAGGCCCAGTCTGTGTACTATGTTTTCAGGAGCAACACAGACACACAGACACACACATACCTCCACACACACCCACATACACACTCACCCCCACACACATACACACCCCCACACACACCTCCACACCCACACACACCCCACACACACACTTTCTCTCTCTCTCTTTCAAATCAAATCAAAGTTAATTTGTCATGTGCACCGAATACAACAGGTGTAGTAGACCTTACAGTGAATTGCTTACTTACAGGCTCTAACTAACAGTGCAAAAAAGGTATTAGGTGAATAATAGGTAAGTAAGGACATAAAACAACAGTAAAAAGACAGTGAAAACTAACAGTAGCGAGGCTATAAAAGTAGCGAGGCTACATATAGACACCGGTTAGTCAGGCTGATCGAGGTAGTATGTACATGTAGATATGGCCAAAGTGATTATGCATATATGATGAACAGAGAGTAGCAGTAGCGTAAAGGGGGGTTGGTGGGTGACGGGACACAATGCAGATAGATCTTTCTCTCTCACACCCACAACGACTTCGTACAGCATTTAGATGTATTATGGCGATAAAGCCTGAGCCCCTTGGTATCCTAGCCCCTTGAAATCCTAGTCTCCTTGGCATCCTAGCCCCTTGGCATCCTAGCCCCTTGGTATCCTAGCACCTTGGTATCCTAGCCCCTTGACATCCTAGCCCCTTGGCATCCTAGTCTCCTTGACATCCTAGCCCCTTGGCATCCTAGTATCCTTGGCATCCAAGTCTCCTTGGCATCCTAGCCCCTTGACATCCTAGTCTCCTTGGCATCCTAATCCCCTGGCATCCTAGTCTCCTTGGCATCCTAGCCCCATGGCATCCTAGCCCCATGGCATCCTAGCCCCTTGGCATCCTAGCCCCTTGACATCCTAGCCCCCTTGACATCCTAGCCTCCTTGGTATCCTAGCCTCCTTGGCATCCTAGCACCCTTGGCATCCTAGCCCCTTGGCAGCCTAGCCCCCTTGGCATCCTAGCCTCCTTGACATCCTAGCCCCCTTAACATCCTAGCCCCCTTGTCTCTGACAGTGACACCAGCAGGATGAGTCGTCAGGCCTCACTGTGAAAGCACGTCACTTGGAGCATCGATCTCAGACTCCCTAAAAGATTAATGTGTCACTGTTCCACACCCCAGGATACTGTCTGGGACATTTGTTATGTTGTAGATGTAAGGTATTGGTCTGCTGGACCTGTTTGCTCGTTATTAATGTCCAACAGGGTTAGTGGGTCCAATTACATTTCAATCCAGGAAGTAAACCATATTTTTCTCACAGAGAAGAAATGTGGAGAATTAGATTTTTTGTTTACTTTCTGGATTGACTGAATAAAAAGGTAATTGACTCCAAGCAGCCCTGCTGTCCAACCGAATGTTAAGTTTTCAGTAAGTGGGTTGCATGTTGGAAATGTCATCTGTAGAAATGCTTTTGGAATGGCCAAAAATATCAGCAAGCTAAACAGTTATGCTGCTAAAAAAAAATGATTTTAGCAGGAGCCAACTTCTATTTGATGATTGCACTATTTCAACCTGCCATTAGGTTCTGAACAAACGGACGACTACAAAAAGCTCAAACCAAGTTTATTCAACCCACTGGGTGCCTCAGCTGCAAGAACACTCTGCACATGATCAAACAACTATTTATTTGTCAGCATGAGAGTAGGGTTGCAACACTATGGGTGCCTTGCCTTTCTGAACCAGATTGTCGCCAGCCAGCATCCTCCTCTCCTCACACAGTTGACCTGCTGTCAATGGGCCAAGACCCTTATTCTGAACCAGATTGTCTCCAGCCAGCATCCTCCTCTCCTCACACAGTTGACCTGCTGTCAATGGGCCAAGACCCTTATTCTGAACCAGATTGTCTCCAGCCAGCATCCTCCTCTCCTCACACAGTTGACCTGCTGTCAATGGGCCAAGACCCTTATTCTGAACCTGATTGTCTCCAGCCAGCATCCTCCTCTCCTCACACAGTTGACCTGCTGTCAATGGGCCAAGACCCTTATTCTGAACCAGATTGTCTCCAGCCAGCATCCTCCTCTCCTCACACAGTTGACCTGCTGTCAATGGGCCAAGACCCTTATTCTGAACCAGATTGTCTCTAGCCAGCATCCTCCTCTCCTCACACAGTTGACCTGCTGTCAATGGGCCAAGACCCTTATTCTGAACCAGATTGTCTCCAGCCAGCATCCTCCTCTCCTCACACAGTTGACCTGCTGTCAATGAGCCAAGACCCTTATTCTGAACCAGATTGTCTCCAGCCAGCATCCTCCTCTCCTCACACAGTTGACCTGCTGTCAATGGGCCAAGACCCTTTTTCTGAACCAGATTGTCTCCAGCCAGCATCCTCCTCTCCTCACACAGTTGACCTGCTGTCAATGGGCCAAGACCCTTATTCTGAACCAGATTGTCGCCAGCCAGCATCCTCCTCTCCTCACACAGTTGACCTGCTGTCAATGGGCCAAGACCCTTATTCTGAACCAGATTGTCTCCAGCCAGCATCCTCCTCTCCTCACACAGTTGACCTGCTGTCAATGGGCCAAGACCCTTATTCTGAACCAGATTGTCTCCAGCCAGCATCCTCCTCTCCTCACACAGTTGACCTGCTGTCAATGGGCCAAGACCCTTTTTCTGAACCAGATTGTCTCCAGCCAGCATCCTCCTCTCCTCACACAGTTGACCTGCTGTCAATGGGCCAAGACCCTTATTCTGAACCAGATTGTCGCCAGCCAGCATCCTCCTCTCCTCACACAGTTGACCTGCTGTCAATGGGCCAAGACCCTTATTCTGAACCAGATTGTCTCCAGCCAGCATCCTCCTCTCCTCACACAGTTGACCTGCTGTCAATGGGCCAAGACCCTTATTCTGAACCAGATTGTCTCCAGCCAGCATCCTCCTCTCCTCACACAGTTGACCTGCTGTCAATGGGCCAAGACCCTTGCCGTATTGGATAATTTCCCCCATTTTCATATAGGCTAGATTTGAATATATCAGTTGGATAGTTATTGTACTAGTAGTACTGTATGTTAAAGAGGAATGAGAAAATGTCCACAGGCTATTGTATAATTAACTTAGTTTCCAATCGTGTGACGGAGAAGGCAAGAACAGATGTCAAAGGACTATACTGGTTAGATAGTGCACAGTTTATTTTTCTATATTAAAGTTTAGAATGTAGAAAGTGTTTTTGAGGCTGAACATAAGCAGAGTTTACTGTGTCATGTGATGAAGGACAAGACACAGGGAGATGTACTGTGTGACGGTGGAGTGTGATGCAGAAGGACAAGACACAGGGAGATGTATTGTGTGACGGTGGAGTGTGATGGAGAAGGACAAGACACAGGGAGATGTACTGTGTGACGGTGGAGTGTGATGGAGAAGGACAAGACACAGGGAGATGTATTGTGTGACGGTGGAGTGTGATGGAGAAGGACAAGACACAGGGAGATGTACTGTGTGACGGTGGAGTGTGATGGAGAAGGACAAGACACAGGGAGATGTACTGTGTGACGGTGGAGTGTGATGGAGAAGGACAAGTGGAACGAGCTGCAACAAACACTCAGACTGGACAGTTTAATCTCAATCTCTTCATTCAAAGACTCAATCATGGCCACTCTTACTGACAGTTGTAGCTGCTTTGTGTGATGTATTGTTGTCTCTACCTTTTTGCCCTTTGTACTGTTTTCTGTGCCCAATAATGTTTGTATTATGTTTTGTGCTGCTACCATGTTGTGTTGTTGTCATGTTATGTTGCTAATTTGCTATCATGCTGTGTTGGCATGTGTTTCTGCCATGTTATGTTGTTATCTTAGGTCTCTCTTTATGTAGTGTAGTGTTGTGCGTTTTCTCCTATATTTATATATATATATTTTTTATTTTAATCCCAGCACCCGTCCCTGCAGGAGGCCTTTGCCTTTTGGTAGGCCGTCATTGTAAAGAAGAATTAGTTCTTAACTGACTTGCCTTGTTAAATAAAAAACCAACACAACCAGTTGATAGGGGTGCTGATGCGGGGTGCTGATGCGGGGTGCTGATGCGGGGTGCTGATGCGGGGTGCTGATGCGGGGTGCTGATGCGGGGTGCTGATGCGGGATGCGGGTGCTGATGCGGGGTGCTGATGCGGGGTGCTGATGCTGGGTGCTGATGCGGGGTGCTGATGCGGGGTGCTGATGCGGGGTGCTGATGCTGGATGCTGATGCTGGGTGCTGATGCTGGGTGCTGATGCGGGGTGCTGATGCGGGGTGCTGATGCGGGGTACTGATGCGGGGTGCTGATGCTGGGTACAGATGCGGGGTGCTGATGCTGGGTAGTGATGCTGGGTAGTGATGATCCTGGGTGCTGATGCGGGGTGCTGATGCTGGTACTGATGCTGGTACTGATGCTGGTACTGATGCGGGGTACTGATGCTAGTCTGTGGCTGTTCTACAGTAGGTCTCCATCCCCCTCCCCTCTGCCCTCCCTAAGCACCCACCTGTCTCTCCAGCCCATCCCTCCAACCATCCCAGCCCTGTAGTTCCCATTGACCGACCCCCTCACACACCTTCACACACGGACGAAGACGCTAGCACACAGACACGCATGCATAATCTAACACATTCAGGCATACGTACGTACACACACACACACACACACACACACACACACACACACACACACACACAGTGGCATATTAGTGGCATATTTTACACTCAGCTTATTTTTATGCTTATGAATTATGTATTGTATTAAATATGAAAACAATAATCAATTGAGTTCCTATGCAACACAGAATACCATTACACCATTGTGACACTCTCCTTGTTGTTACGTAGCTTAGTTATTCCATTTTAGAATGCAGAGACACTCTTCTTCTCTTGTCTACAAGTTGACCACACTGTGGATCCTACACAGGAATCCTCCCTAGTGTTCCAGAGTCAGATTGGTACCAACCCTGACATGGTGCTTTGGCATAATCCTCTAATATCCTCTAATAGCAATATCTCACAAATGATACCCTCTGTATCCCAAATGATACCCTGTTCCCTTTATATAGTGTACGACGTTTGCCCAAGGCCCACTATAAAGGGAATAGGGTGCCATTAGGTATGAGGAGTGTATCTCTCCCATTTCATCTTTTGGAGAGTTCTCTTTAAAATCTCACTGGCCGTTACTCCTTTTATTTGGTTGTCATTCAGATATCTTATTTTATAGATCTAGGCCTATTCTTGCAGCTTCAGTGTAGTGGGTTCGATTCCCGGGACCACCCCTACGTAAAAATGAATGCATGCATGACTATCTCTAAGTGGCTTTGGTTACAAGCATTGCTAAATTAAATCCATTATTAATACTCCTTCAACAACAGTCTACTCCTTTAAAATAAAGATGTGTTTTGATAGCTATACCAGGAGAGAACGTCTGTCCATGTCAGGTTCAAAGAGTTCTGTTGTTTGTCTCTGAACAGAGATTATACATTTTAGTTCTTTAGCAGACGGTCTTATCCAGAGTGACTTACAACTCAGCACATTCATCTATGCTAGATAAATCAACCACAGCACAATTATTACAGTCAGTGCTAGCATAAATAAGAAAATACAAGTGTGAATGAAGGATGGACAAGAACAACAGTTTGTCTAATGTTCTGTTAGGTTCTAATTTTCAGAGTAAAAACTCAAGGACACTATGAAAGCTTAAACCAAGTCTATTCTTCCCAGAGGGTCAATACATTAGATAAAGACATTTCACACTAGCACTGATATTTAACACTTTCTCCTAGGCCGAGTCTCCTCCTACACATCTGAACAGCCAATACATCTCTGTGTATAGACAGAACCTTAGTGATATCTGTTCTTACTCACTTCATCAGACCTGACCTCTACACCAAAGTGCTCACTCCTCCCCAACTCACGGCTGTCATGGTGACTGGTACCAGACTGTGTCTCTTCTCCTCCCAGAGGATCCATGATGACTAACAATAACATATCCTGACATAATGTAAACGTTATACATTACCCTCTCTCCCTCAGTGACATGAATATCTAATTATTCTCAGAACCCAACAATACATTCTAGTCTATTTTCTCTATTTCTATATTGTAGCTAAAAATGAATCCAGACATGGGCTTAAAACACTCTTTCTCTCTTTCCACTCCCCCTCCCCACACCCCCCCACAATAGGCCCAGCATCGTTAGGGGGAGGGTTTAGCCGGAGTAGGCCATTATTGTAAAAAAATATATATGTTCTTAACTGACTTGCCTAGTTTAAATATATTTTTATTTTATTTAGTTTATTCCTTCAGAAGAAGTGTTCATCCCAAATTACACTTTATATCCTACATAGGGTGCACTACTAGGGTGCCACTCGGGACCAAATCTCTGATTGGATGTGGTGTCGTCTTCTTCTGTGTCAAAACACTTCCTCCAATCCCCAACACAGTCCGCTTATATATCAGGATGTTATTTTGGGTGGGGGAACCAGTTTGATTGGCGTCACAGAGGTTAGTCATGACTTTGGCGCAGCAGTGTTGCTGTGTCCCAGTGCAGCGCTCGCTCCCCGTTGTGTTCTGGGGACGAAGAGAAAGAATGTATTTATTTATCCACGATAGCACTGCAGCACTGTGTTGCCTTCTGTTCTGTCATGATCAGTGGAGGCTGCTGAGGGGAGGACGGCTCATAATAATGGCTGGAACGGAGCGAATGGAATGGCATCAAACACATGGAAACCATGGAAACCATTTGTTTGATGTATTTGATACAATTCCACTTGTTCCCACTCCAGCCATTACCACAAGCCCATCCTCCCCAATTAAGGTGCCACCAACCTGCTGTGGTCATGATCGACTACAACAGACATTGATGTGATTGGTTCCACGTTGGTTCTGAACGTGTAACGCTTCCAAAATGGCATTTCCTCCTCTAGCTATTGGTTCTCCTGTCCTGACACAGACAACAGATGTGAATGTGTTCGGTTCAGTGGTTCAGGTTAACCCACGTTGGGAGTGTTGTCTTCTGAAAGCAAAAATGTAAAGCTTTCAAGAGTCATGATGGGCGACAGGTGTTGATGTGGGTTGGTTCAATGGTTCAGGTAGCGTATCCAATTATCTGGCGCTATAGAAAAACAACAATATACTGCTAATATTCAACTGTGTTATGCTCCCCAGTGATTCCTCTGTGTTATGCTCCCCAATGATTCCTCTGTGTTATGCTCCCCAGTGATTCCTCTGTGTTATGCTCCCCAGTGATTCCTCTGTGTTATGCTCCCCAGTGATTCCTCTGTGTTATGCTCCCCAGTGATTCCTCTGTGTTATGCTCCCCAGTGATTCCTCTGTGTTATGCTCCCCAGTGATTCCTCTGTGTTATGCTCCCCAGTGATTCCTCTGTGTTATGCTCCCCAATGATTCCTCTGTGTTATGCTCCCCAGTGATTCCTCTGTGTTATGCTCCCCAGTGATTCCTCTGTGTTATGCTCCCCAGTGACTTGTTCAGACTCATATCAGACAACATGTTCAATCCCTGTGGTATCTTTGTCAGGTGACAGAGTTGCAGAGTAATATTTGTTCTTTTTCAGGTAACCTTGTGGTTATAGAGTATTCTTCTCTCTTTGGTGTGGTACGATGGGCTGTGAGTGTGGTGTGTGTGTGTGAGTGGTTCACGGTTTCCGTTAGGAATGTTTAAAGGTATCGGAAATTTTAAGAAACTTACCTGTCTTCCATATGCATTGGGTGGATAACCCATAAGGCCACCAACCCACACAGCCAGCGCCATCAATAAACCAGGGATGTTTGCCAAATTAGTATTATTGGTCACATGTACACTACCGTTCAAACGTTTGGGGTCACTTAGAAATGTCCTTGTTTTTTAAAGAACATTTTAAAAAATTGGTCTATGAAACTAACATCAACTTGATCAGAAATACAGTGTAGACATTGTTAATGTTGTAAATGACCCGCGGTCTTCCACTCCTCTTTCTATTCTGGTTAGAGACAGTTTGCGCTGTTCTGTGAAGGGAGTAAGTAGTACACAGCGTTGTACAAGATCTTCCATTTTTTGGCAATTTCTCACATGGAATAGCCTTCATTTCTCAGAACAAGAATAGACTGACGAGTTTCAGAAGAAAGGTCTTTGTTTCTGTCCATTTTGAGCCTGTAATCGAACCCACAAATGCTGATGCTCCAGATACTCAACTAGTGTAAAGAAGGCCCGTTTTATTGCTTCTTTATCAGAACAATAGTTTTCAGCTGTGCTAACATAATTGCAAAAGGGTTTTCTAATGATCATTTAGCCTTTTAAAACTATAAACTTGGATTAGCTAACACAACGTGCCATTGGAACACAAGACTGATGGCTGCTGATAATGGGTCTCTGTACTCCTGTGTAGATATTCCATTAAACAAATCAGCCATTTCCAGCTACAATAGTCATTTACAGCATTAACAATATCTACACTGTATTTCTGGTCAATTTGATGTTATTTTAATGGACAAGTTTCCTGTTCTTTCAAAAACAAGGACATTTCTAAATGACCCCAAACTTTTGAATGTGTGTGTGTATTTTAGGTTGGCCAATAGGGGGCAGTACCATGGTATATGACAATGTTTTATGAGTACATGATCACAATAAGACAATGGTTGACATCGCCCAACCCTCGTTTTGTAGGCTACATTCTCGTGTATGTGTGTGTTTGTGCGTACATACATGAGTGTGTATGTGTTTTCACTCCTGGCCTACACACAGCACTGTGTCTGTCTGTCCTTCCAGTCCGAGAGAGTCAACGGGATCATTAAGGAGTCCACTGTGTCCTCCCACTAAGAGTCAGTCAGTCCCCTAACGGGATCATTAAGGAGTCCACTGTGTCCTCCCACTAAGAGTCAGTCAGTCCCCTAACGGGATCATTAAGGAGTCCACTGTGTCCTCCCACTAAGAGTCAGTCAGTCCCCTAACGGGATCATTAAGGAATCCACTGTGTCCTCCCACTAAGAGTCAGTCAGTCCCCTAACGGGATCATTAAGGAATCCACTGTGTCCTCCCACTAAGAGTCAGTCAGTCCCCTAACGGGATCATTAAGGAGTCCACTGTGTCCTCCCACTAAGAGTCAGTCAGTCCCCTAACGGGATCATTAGTTAAGGAGTCCACAGCTCAAATCCAGTTTTTAACTCAGATCATTTGGTGAGACACTGAAGGCAGATTAGTGAATGCTCAGAGAGAGGAGAGATGGGATTAATAGGGGTGTTGGGGGCAGGCATCACTCACAACAACACACACACACTACTAGCACAGTGTGGCTTTCTCGATGTCCTTTTCACTGTTCATCCACTTTTTAAAAAATCGAATCCAACTTTATTCAAACACAGTTTAGCAGATGTTATAGCAGCCAACTGTTTGTATTACTAGCTAACAATGCAGTAAAAAAAAGTACACAAATACTCATCAAAAATACTAATCAAAAACTTAAAAACAAGCTATTGTTGGTAGGAATGGGAGTTTTTTTGTGTCATTTGCCTTTTTTTATTGTGATGTCTATTAGGCTTTTTTTTATTGTGATGTCTATTAGGCTTTTTTAAAATTGTGATGTCTATTAGGCTTTTTTTTTATTGTGATGTCTATTAGGCTTTTTTTATTGTGATGTCTATTAGGCTTTTTTTTATTGTGATGTCTATTAGGCTTTTTTTTATTGTGATGTCTATTAGGCTTTTTTTTATTGTGATGTCTATTAGGCTTTTTTTTATTGTGATGTCTATTAGGCTTTTTTTTATTGTGATGTCTATTAGGCTTTTTTTTTATTGTGATGTCTATTAGGCTTTTTTTTATTGTGATGTCTATTAGGCTTTTTTTTATTGTGATGTCTATTAGGCTTTTTTTTTATTGTGATGTCTATTAGGCTTTTTTTATTGTGATGTCTATTAGGCTTTTTTTTATTGTGATGTCTATTAGGCTTTTTTTTATTGTGATGTCTATTAGGCTTTTTTTTATTGTGATGTCTATTAGGCTTTTTTTTATTGTGATGTCTATTAGGCTTTTTTTATTGTGATGTCTATTAGGCTTTTTTTTTATTGTGATGTCTATTAGGCTTTTTTTTATTGTGATGTCTATTAGGCTTTTTTTTATTGTGATGTCTATTAGGCTTTTTTTTATTGTGATGTCTATTAGGCTTTTTTTTATTGTGATGTCTATTAGGCTTTTTTTTATTGTGATGTCTATTTGCCTTTTTTTTCGCCTGAAAATTGTCGGTGACGCCGTTGAAGGTTCCGTAGCTGACGGAGGCTGTTTCTCAGTTTGTATCAGACCATCATTTTCTACGAGTTGGTAATGCCCTCCTAATGCCTTGTTTTATTGTGTTCCTATTGCAGGGCGAAACCATTTGTCAAAACATCGACACAAGGTTTACGTGTCACGTCAGCTCGGAGTTGACAGAAGGTTGTGGAAATGATATTATTCCACTATCCAGTCAATGGGCAAACAGTAGCAGATGTACCTTGGTGATTCCTATTCCCATAAGTGTTGCTGGCATTTATCCCCCTCGGAGGCACAGCTAGAAAGTAGACACATTTACCAAATGACAAGTCGAGACAGAGAGACACAGACAGAGAGAGAGACAGAGACAGAGAGATGGAGACAGAGACAGAGACAGAGAGACAGAGAGAGAACAGTTTTACATTTAAGTAATTTAGCATACGTTCTTATCCAGAGCGACTTACAATGGTGGGTCCACTGTGGGAATCAAACCCACAACTCTGGCATTGCAAGTCTAATGCTGTACCAACTGAGCCACACGGGACACGACTATATAAAATATTTGGGAACAGAGTCTGGGGAAAAGGCCCAGTAGACAAGTCAACTCCATTACACTCTGGTCTACAGCTAAGAGATAAGAGATGTTTTCCCAACTGTTGTGTGCCTCTAGACTATAGCGTACAGTGCTGTAGCCTATAATGTTTAAGAAATCAAAATCCGGTTAGTTTTCCCCATAGAGATACTGTAGACAGTCCTTCTTTATTTCTATAGTTTTTCCAATGTTGTATGTGATATCTCAAGGTTTTTCCAACGATAACTGGGTGAAGAAGTCTGCTGGGTGAGCAGCAAGGTTAAGGCTAGAGACTGGGATCGATAATACAGACGGACCTGGGTGAGTCCCTGTAGAGAGCGACTGCCTGTTGGACTCCCGAGTATAAACCACAGGGATACAGGCAGGCTGCTCCTGTCAGCCAGAATGGATGTCAGATTGGGCCTACACACACGGGGGATGTTTGCACACATACCAAATACTCTGCTTGCCATTCCTCACTCAGAGCTCACTGCTAGTGACTCATGTAGATGCTCCACTGCGGAGGAAATGACCGTTTCTTTTGACTCAACTGACATACTTGTTAATCCACAGCAACAACCTCAGGGATGGATGTTCTGACTGGCTGCACTGTTCTGTCTTTGTTTTGCGATTGGTTGAATAATTAAAAATGTTTTTACTGTCTTCTAGAAATATAACTGCTTTTGGAATCAGAAGCACTCCCTTATCGCTATGAAAGCCTCCCTGCGTTGGTGTAAGACTTGGTGCAGCGTAGCCTAGTGGTTAGAGCGTTGGACTAGTAACCGGAAGGTTGTGAGTTCAAACCCCCGAGCCGACAAGGTACAAATCTGTTGTTCTGCCCCCGAACAGGCAGTTAACCCACTGTTCCCAGGCCGTCATTGAAAATAAGAATGTGTTCTTAACTGGTAAAGGTAAAATAAAATAAAAAATCTGACCACACAGCGCGCGTCATATGAGCAAAATACATTTACACATGCTTGTTATTCAGTCATTTCACCCACACTGCTAGCATGCGTCAACGAGCGTCTGCGTGGCCAGGTGCTAAAATAGAGCTTGGTTCTATTTGTGACGCTTGACGCACTGCAAATCCCGCCTCTCCCATCTCCTCATTGTTTTTTTTAGGAGCATATACTGAGATGACCTGAGCTCCACACTCCAAAGTGCCATGGTCTGAAGGACTTTTCCCATTCTAGTAATAACATTTTTCTAAATGGCAACCTATTCCCTACAGAGCCCTATTGGCTTTGGTCAAAAGTAGTGCACTATGTAGGGACTAGTGTGCCATTTGGAACGCTGGCTAAGTGGCACCGACTCCCACAGAGGGCTGGATTAGAATGCTTAAAGGCTGTATGGATCTGTTACTCAGCTCAATCGCTCTGCTGGGATGGAAATCAGTCGGGGCCTGAAATCACACCGTTCGCCCACACGTCTCCTCGCCCTATCACCAACCGCGGCATGGAGGCGTCTCGCCTTGCCTGTCCCCGGACTTAAACGCTAAAGCTAATGCATTCCTCAAAAGGGCGACGGGGGGCCTCGACAGAGGAAAAGCGATAAGGGGCCCCAACGTTGGCTAGCTGTGACTATATTAATTGCATAATGGTATTCTCACGGGCTACACTGTCAAGATGGAGATAATGTCCATGGCTAAGTAGTGATTAACATAGGCCTTTTCTTCAGAGTTAGTTCTGACAAAATGTTTAATAACACCCCTTATTACAGTAGTTTGGGGAGTTAATAGCCTATTTTCTAGTGGCTATTGAAGCAAAAATAGTAGTAGCAGCAGTTTTAGCTGTAGTGGTGGTAGTAGTAGTAGTAGTAGTCGTAGTAGCCTAGCAACTAGCTAGCAGCAGTATAGTAGTGGTGATGGTGGTGGTAGTAGTAGTAGTAGTAGTCGTCGTAGTAGCCTAGCAACAGGCTAGCAGCAGTATAGTAGTGGTGGTGGTATTAGTAGTAATAGTCGTCGTCGTCTTAGTAGCCTAGCAACTAGCTAGCAGCAGTATAGTAGTGGTGGTGGTGGTAGTCGTCGTCGTAGTAGCCTAGCAACTAGCTAGCAGCAGTATAGTAGTGGTGGTGGTGGTAGTAGTAGTAGCCTAGTAACCTAACAACTAGCTAGCAGCAGTATAGTAGTGGTGGAGGTGGTAGTAGTAGTAGTAGTAGTAGTAGTCGTTATACTAGTAACCTAACAACTAGCTAGCAGCAGTATAGTAGTGGTGGTGGTAGTAGTAGTCGTCGTAGTAGTAACCTAACAACTAGCTAGCAGCAGTATAGTAGTGGTGGTAGTAGTAGTAGTCGTCATAGTAGTAGTAACCTAACAAACCTAACAGTAGTAACCTAAACAACAACTAGCTAGCAGCAGTATAGTAGTAGTGGTGGTGGTGGTGGTAGTAGTAGTACTAGTAACCTAACAACTAGCTAGCAGCAGTATAGTAGTGGTGATGGTGGTAGTAGTGGTAGTAACCTAACAACTAGTAGCAGTAGTAGTGGTGGTGGTGGTAGTGTAGTAGTAGTAGGCTAGCCTAGTAAACCTAACAACTAGCTAGCAGCAGTATAGTAGTGGTGATGGTGGTGGTGGTAGTATAGTAGTAGTAGTCGCTAGCAGCAGTATAGTAGTAGTAGTAGTGGTGGTGGTAGTAGTCGTTGTAGTAGTAACCTAACAACAGGCTAGCAGCAGTATAGTAGTGGTGGTGGTGGTAGTGTTAGTAGTCCTAGTAGTAACCAGGCTAGCTAGCAGCAGTATAGTAGTGGTGGTGGTGGTAGTCGTCGTCGTAGTAGCCTAGCAACTAGCTAGCAGCAGTATAGTGGTGGTGGTGGTCGTCGTAGTAGCCTAGCAACAGGCTAGCAGCAGTATAGTAGTAGTGGTGGTGGTGTTAGTACTAGTCGACGTCGTAGTAGCCTAGAAACAGGCTAGCAGCAGTATAGTAGTGGTGGTGGTGGTAGCGTTAGTCGTCGTCGTAGTAGCCTAGCAACAGGCTAGCAGCAGTATAGTAGTGGTGGTAGTAGTAGTAGTCGTCGTAGTAGTAACCTAACAACTAGCTAGCAGCAGTATAGTAGTAGTGGTGGTGGTGGTGGTGGTAGTAGTAGTAGCCGAGCAACTAGCTAGCAGCAGTATAGTAGTGGTGATGGTGGTGGTGGTAGTATTAGTAGTAGTCGTCGTAGTAGTAGCCTAGCAACTAGCTAGCAGCAGTATAGTAGTGGTGATGGTGGTGGTGGTAGTATTAGTAGTCGTCGTCGTCGTAGTAGCCTAGCAACAGGCTAGCAGCAGTATAGTAGTAGTGGTGGTCGTAGTATCCTAGCACCAGGCTAGCAGCAGTATAGTGGTGGTGGTGGTAGTAGTCGTCGTCGTAGTAGCCTAGCAACTAGCTAGCAGCAGTATAGTGGTGGTGGTGGTCGTCGTTGTCGTAGTAGCCTAGCAACAGGCTAGCAGCAGTATAGTAGTGGTGGTGGTGGTGGTTGTCGTAGTAGCCTAGCAACAGGCTAGCAGCAGTATAGTACTGGTGGTGGTGGTGGTAGTAGTCGTCGTCATAGTAGCCTTGCAACAGGCTAGCAGCAGAATAGTAGTGGTGGTGGTGGTGGTCGTCGTAGTAGCCTAGCAACAGGCTAGCAGCAGTATAGTAGTGGTGATGGTGGACGTCGTCGTAGTAACATAGAGTTTTAGTGTAAGTGTCAGTAGTAGTAGCTTTAGTAACCGTGTTCGTGGAAGTAGTCTAATAACATTAGACAGAGGAGTGTCAGATCTTAGGTCTCTCTCCTGATGTGTTGTATCTGACCCCCAATGCCTTTAGGGGGGGTTTTGATCAAAGCTCAGCTGAGACAAACCCAGAGCCACTGTACACTGGCAGGCAGGCACCCAAACGGAAACACACACACACACACACACACACACACACACACACACACACACACACACACACACACACACACACACACAAGGTGTGGGCTCGTTCTCTTGTTCGCTGCCTGCACCTCCAGTACCCTTCCTACAGAATAGGTTCGGACATGTTCGGGCCCCGCCTTCAATCTGATGCTGATCACAACATAAAGATGGAAGAAGAAAAGACAAGGAGGTGGAAGAGGTGGTGGAGGAAACAGAGGAGGAGGAGGAGATGGACAGAGGAGAAAGGAGCCAAGAGGGGAGATGAGAACTACATCTGGGTGGGGGTGGGCAGCAGAGCACAGGACTGCTGCAGTGTCATTGATTTTAGAGGGAATGTTAACTGTGTTTTTGACGTGGATGCAGATGTGGTTGAATGGACAAGATTGGCACGTTCCAAAGGAAGCACAGGTTCAGTTAAGGTTATGCTGTACTGAAGATGTAGGTTGCAGATGGCTGCCATCTGGAACAAATCAAATGTATTTATATAGCTGATATCTCAAAGTGCTGTACAGAAACCCAGCCTAAAAACCCAAACAGCAAGCAATGCAGGTGTAGAAGCACGGTGGCTAGGAAAAACTCCCTAGAAAGGCCAAAACCTAGGAAGAAACCTAGAGAGGAACCAGGCTATGAGGGGTGGCCAGTCCTCTTCTGGCTGTGCCGGGTGGAGATTATAACAGAACATGGCCAAGATGTTCAAATGTTCATAAATGACCAGCATGGTCAAATAACCACCAATTAATCCTGAGACAAGGCCGAGGGTGCAGCAAATCAGCACCCAGGAGTAAATGTCAGCTGGCTTTTCATAGCCGATGACCAAGAATATCCTACCACTCCTGTGACTCTAGAGAGTTGAAAACAGCATGTCTGGGACAGGTAGAGCACCAGTAACAGGTCAGGACTCAGCCCCAGGCAGAACAGTTGAAACTAGAGCAGAGGCACGGCCAGGTGGACTGGGGACAAAACAAAACAGGAGTCCTCATGCCAGGTAGTCCTGAGGCATTGTCCTAGGGCTCAGGTCCTCCGAGAGAGAAAGAGAGAATTAGAGAGAGCATACTTAAATTCACACACCTTAGTACACCCGCTGGATGTAGGCCTAAAATGTGAACTGGAGCCAATTGAAGCTACATGGGGAGGGAAAAAACTATCCAATCAGTGTCCTCTCAGAAACAAATGATGGGTTTAGCATCAAAATCCCATGTGGCAATCTCTGCGCTTTTTTCTGCGTCTGTCTTGTGATTGGTTGAAAGTCATCCAATCTAAGGCTGTCCCTGACTGACTAAATATCTTGGTCGAATACAAGTCGTCTGTTCTTTTGACAATTGATTGGCAAAAATGTTTAAATGTGTATTTTATTATATAGACACACCCTATGTGTTTTAATAAAATCAAATATATATATATATATTCATTGAGCTTGTCTGATGCTTTAAGCACACTGTTAGATTAAATATGACACAAATGACTCGAAGGGAGCCAGAGATCAAGAAACAGAAGGAGAAAAAAAACTTAACCTGTCCCGACCATCCTCCTCCCGCTCCTATTGGCTTTCGCAGATTATGGCGTTACTCTCCTGAAGTTGCCGGTGATAGGCTACACGACGAGTTGGTAACCTTTCTGATGTGGAATGCCAATTTATCTTACCATTTCTACCGATCTGTGTGCCAGTTATGGTTTTCATATGCACATTTTCGTGGAACAGTTTCATTTCATTTATAATAACGTCTTCGTATTTCAAAATCCTTGTCATGTGGTTAATAGAAATTGTATCCAAATCTGAATGAAAATGATACAAACCTAAAAAGTTACTTCTATTGCCATTGCAAAGTATGTACAAATAGCCTATAAAGCCTACAAATAAAACATTGCAGCCCGCAGGGAGAAAATATCCTTATAAAAAATGTATATTCTATAAATCACTTTGGCTACGCATGGCCTGTCTGCAACGAACTTGAAACATTGTAACAACTATTACCTTGGGGCTGGCCAAAGCTTGCACTAGAAAACTTGCAACAAGTTTTAAAATATTCTAAAATATTCTGGCCCCTCAAAGTTTCCGGTACCAGTGAGCTCGGGACAGACACCGCTGTAGGCTATTTGATCAAGGAATACGATTTCATCAGGTAGGCCTATTTTATGATGTTTCCCCTGGATCAGAGCATGACATTTTTTCCCTTTCACGCCGAGTGGTTCTCAGAAGGGAGAGAGCTGGAAAGATTTTTCAAATACATTGAGGAACTATTGTAAATCTCAATGGATGTGAAAACAGACTTCCTTTCCTTGCTGTTTTGAGGTGAAGAAAACATAACTTTGAGAAGCTCCACAGCTCATGAGTGGTAGTGTGTTAGTGGTAGTGTGTTAGTGGTAGTGTGTTAGTGGTAGTGTGATCCCCAAATGGACACATTTCTATGCTTACATTTGCGTGCAGGCCAGGTAGCCTATAGGTCTACTTCTATGTGTGCAGAAGCAGGCCAGCTAGCCTATAGGTCTATGTGTGCAGAGCAGGCCAGATAGCCGATAGGTCTACTTCTATGTGTGCAGAAGCAGGCCAGCTAGCCTATAGGTCTACTTCTATGTGTGCAGAAGCAGGCCAGCTAGCCTATAGGTCTACTTCTATGTGTGCAGAAGCAGGCCAGCTAGCCTATAGGTCTATGTGTGCAGAGCAGGCCAGCTAGCCTATAGGTCTACTTCTATGTGTGCAGAAGCAGGCCAGCTAGCCTATAGGTCTACTTCTATGTGTGCAGAAGCAGGCCAGCTAGCCTATAGGTCTATGTGTGCAGAGCAGGCCAGCTAGCCTATAGGTCTACTTCTATGTGTGCAGAGCAGGCCAGCTAGCCTATAGGTCTACTGCTATGTGTGCAGAGCAGGCCAGCTAGCCGATAGGTCTACTTCTATGTGTGCAGAAGCAGGCCAGCTAGCCTATAGGTCTACTGCTATGTGTGCAGAGCAGGCCAGCTAGCCTATAGGTCTACTGCTATGTGTGCAGAGCAGGCCAGCTAGCCTATAGGTCTACTGCTATGTGTGCAGAGCAGGCCAGCTAGCCTATAGGTCTACTTCTATGTGTGCAGAGCAGGCCAGCTAGCCTATAGGTCTACTGCTATGTGTGCAGAGCAGGCCAGCAAGCCTATAGGTCTACTGCTATGTGTGCAGAGCAGGCCAGCTAGCCTATAGGTATACTTCTATGTGTGCATCCTTACCCAACATTGACAAAATAACTCCAAACAAAAGACAATGACTAAATTGACAAAACTCGTCAATGGAATGAAATAAAACAAAACTGTGCCAACAACGTGTCCATTCCTACAACGTGTCCATTCCTACAACGTGTCCATTCCTACAACGTGTCCATTCCTACAACGTGTCCATTCCCACAACGTGTCCATTCCTACAACATGTCCATTCCCACAACGTGTCCATTCCTACAACGTGTCCATTCCCACAACGTGTCCATTCCTACAACGTGTCCATTCCTACAACGTGTCCATTCCCACAACGTGTCCATTCCTACAACGTGTCCATTCCTACAACGTGTCCATTCCAACAACGTGTCCATTCCAACAACGTGTCCATTCCTACAACGTGTCCACCATTCCCACAACGTGTCCATTCCAACAACGTGTCCATTCCTACAACGTGTCCATTCCTACAACGTGTCCATTCCTACAACGTGTCCATTCCTACAACGTGTCCATTCCTACAACGTGTCCATTCCTACAACGTGTCCATTCCTACAACGTGTCCATTCCTACAACGTGTCCATTCCTACAACGTGTCCATTCCTACAACGTGTCCACCATTCCAACAACGTGTCCATTCCTACAACGTGTCCATTCCAACAACGTGTCCATTCCAACAACGTGTCCATTCCTACAACGTGTCCACCATTCCTACAACGTGTCCATTCCTACAACGTGTCCATTCCTACAACGTGTCCACCATTCCTACAACGTGTCCATTCCTACAACGTGTCCATTCCTACAACGTGTCCATTCCTACAACGTGTCCACCATTCCTACAACGTGTCCATTCCTACAACGTGTCCATTCCAACAACGTGTCCACCATTCCAACAACGTGTCCATTCCAACAACGTGTCCATTCCTACAACGTGTCCACCATTCCAACAACGTGTCCATTCCAACAACGTGTCCATTCCTACAACGTGTCCACCATTCCAACAACGTGTCCATTCCAACAACGTGTCCATTCCTACAACGTGTCCATTCCAACAACGTGTCCATTCCTACAACGTGTCCACCATTCCAACAACGTGTCCACCATTCCCACAACGTGTCCATTCCAACAACGTGTCCACCATTCCTACAACGTGTCCATTCCAACAACGTGTCTACCATTCCAACAACGTGTCCATTCCTACAACGTTTCCACCATTCCTACAACGTGTCCATTCCTACAACGTGTCCATTCCTACAACGTGTCCATTCCTACAACGTGTCCATTCCTACAACGTGTCCACCATTCCTACAACGTGTCCACCATCCTACAACGTGTCCGTTCCTACAACGTGTCCATTCCTACAACGTGTCCATTCCTACAACGTTTCCACCATTCCTACAACGTGTCCGTTCCTACAACGTTTCCACCATTCCTACAACGTGTCCGTTCCTACAACGTGTCCATTCCAACAACGTGTCCATTCCTACAACGTGTCCATTCCTACAACGTGTCCATTCCTACAACGTGTCCATTCCAACAACGTGTCCATTCCAACAACGTGTCCATTCCTACAACGTGTCCATTCCTACAACGTGTCCACCATTCCTACAACGTGTCCATTCCAACAACGTGTCCATTCCTACAACGTGTCCATTCCTACAACGTGTCCATTCCTACAACGTGTCCATTCCAACAACGTGTCCATTCCAACAACGTGTCCATTCCTACAACGTGTCCATTCCTACAACGTGTCCATTCCTACAACGTGTCCATTCCAACAACGTGTCCATTCCAACAACGTGTCCATTCCTACAACGTGTCCATTCCTACAACGTGTCCATTCCTACAACGTGTCCACCATTCCTACGTGTCCATTCCTACAACGTGTCCATTCCTACAACGTGTCCGTTCCAACAACGTGTCCGTTCCAACAACGTGTCCATTCCTACAACGTTTCCACCATTCCTACAACGTTTCCACCATTCCTACAACGTGTCCATTCCTACAACGTTTCCACCATTTCTACAACGTGTCCACCATTCCAACAACGTGTCCATTCCTACAACGTGTCCATTCCTACAACGTGTCCACCATTCCAACAACGTGTCCATTCCTACAACGTGTCCACCATTCCAACAACGTGTCCATTCCTACAACGTGTCCATTCCTACAACGTGTCCATTCCAACAACGTGTCCATTCCAACAACGTGTCCATTCCTACACCGTGTCCATTCCTACAACGTGTCCATTCCTACAACGTGTCCATTCCAACAACGTGTCCATTCCAACAACGTGTCCATTCCTACAACGTGTCCATTCCTACAACGTGTCCATTCCAACAACGTGTCCATTCCTACAACGTGTCCATTCCTACAACGAGAACTGGAAGATTGGAATAATAATTTATTGAATGTGTTAACAGAAATGACTGTAACCAAACAAACATTGTAGATGAGAAATTGTAGCAATTAGTGGTAAATGTACTCCAGATTATATTTATTTTGGGGAATAGACAGTAACAATAAAATGCCAAACAATTCACACAATGAAATGATGAAACAATGAATGTGCACAAATTGGTGGGAGAAAGCTCATTCTGGAGAGAGATCTTTAGGGGATTGTCTCATACCATGGGAACAGATAGCAGAGCATCTTTAGGGGATGGTCTGATACCATGGGAACAGATAGCAGAGCATCTTTAGGGGATGGTCTGATACCATGGGAACAGATAGCAGAGCATCTTTAGGGGATTGTCTCATACCATGGGAACAGATAGCAGAGCATCTTTAGGGGATTGTCTCATACCATGGGAACAGATAGCAGAGCATCTTTAGGGGATGGTCTGATACCATGGGAACAGATAGCAGAGCATCTTTAGGGGATTGTCTCATACCATGGGAACAGATAGCAGAGCATCTTTAGGGGATGGTCTGATACCATGGGAACAGATAGCAGAGCATCTTTAGGGGATTGTCTCATACCATGGGAACAGATAGCAGAGCATCTTTAGGGGATGGTCTGATACCATAGGAACAGATAGCAGAGCATCTTTAGGGGATTGTCTCATACCATGGGAACAGATAGCAGAGCATCTTTAGGGGATGGTCTGATACCATAGGAACAGATAGCAGAGCATCTTTAGGGGATTGTCTCATACCATGGGAACAGATAGCAGAGCATCTTTAGGGGATGGTTTGATACCATAGGAACAGATAGCAGAGCATCTTTACAATTGTCTCATACCATGGGAACAGATAGCAGAGCATCTTTAGGGATGGTCTGATACCATAGGAACAGATAGCAGAGCATCTTTAGGGGATGGTTTGATACCATAGGAACAGATAGCAGAGCATCTTTACGGGATGGTCTGATACCATAGGAACAGATAGCAGAGCATCTTTAGGGGATGGTCTGATACCATAGGAACAGATAGTAGAGCATCTTTAGGGGATGGTCTGATACAGTGGGAACAGATGGCAGAGCATCTTTAGGGGATGGTCTGATACAGTGGGAACAGATAGCAGAGCATCTTTAGGGGATGGTCTGATACCATAGGAACAGATAGCAGAGCATCTTTAGGGGATGGTCTGATACCATAGGAACAGATGGCAGAGCATCTTTATTGGATGGTCTGATACCATAGGAACAGATAGCAGAGCATCTTTAATGGTCTGATACATTGGAACAGATAGCAGAGCATCTTTAGGGGATTGTCTCATACCATGGGAACAGATAGCAGAGCATCTTTAGGGGATGGTCTGATACCATAGGAACAGATAGCAGAGCATCTTTAGGGGATTGTCTCATACCATGGGAACAGATAGCAGAGCATCTTTAGGGGATGGTCTGATACCATAGGAACAGATAGCAGAGCATCTTTAGGGGATGGTTTGATACCATAGGAACAGATAGCAGAGCATCTTTAGGGGATGGTCTGATACCATAGGAACAGATAGCAGAGCATCTTTAGGGGATGGTCTGATACCATAGGAACAGATAGTAGAGCATCTTTAGGGATGGTCTGATACAGTGGGAACAGATGGCAGAGCATCTTTAGGGGATGGTCTGATACAGTGGGAACAGATAGCAGAGCATCTTTAGGGGATGGTCTGATACCATAGGAACAGATAGCAGAGCATCTTTAGGGGATGGTCTGATACCATAGGAACAGATGGCAGAGCATCTTTAGGGGATGGTCTGATACCATAGGAACAGATGGCAGAGCATCTTTAGGGGATGGTCTGATACCATAGGAACAGATAGCAGAGCATCTTTAGGGGATGGTCTGATACCATAGGAACAGATAGCAGAGCATCTTTAGGGGATGGTCTGATACCATAGGAACAGATAGCAGAGCATCTTTAGGGGATGGTCTGATACAGAGAACAGAGCATCTTTAGGGGATGGTCTGATACAGAGAACAGAGCATCTTTAGGGGATGGTCTGATACCATAGGAACAGATAGCAGAGCATCTTTAGGGGATGGTTTGATACCATAGGAACAGATAGCAGAGCATCTTTAGGGGATGGTCTGATACCATAGGAACAGATAGCAGAGCATCTTTAGGGGATGGTCTGATACCATAGGAACAGATAGTAGAGCATCTTTAGGGGATGGTCTGATACAGTGGGAACAGATGGCAGAGCATCTTTAGGGGATGGTCTGATACAGTGGGAACAGATAGCAGAGCATCTTTAGGGGATGGTCTGATACCATAGGAACAGATAGCAGAGCATCTTTAGGGGATGGTCTGATACCATAGGAACAGATAGCAGAGCATCTTTAGGGGATGGTCTGATACCATAGGAACAGATGGCAGAGCATCTTTAGGGGATGGTCTGATACCATAGGAACAGATAGCAGAGCATCTTTAGGGGATGGTCTGATACCATAGGAACAGATAGCAGAGCATCTTTAGGGGATGGTCTGATACCATAGGAACAGATAGCAGAGCATCTTTAGGGGATGGTCTGATACAGAGAACAGAGCATCTTTAGGGGATGGTCTGATACAGAGAACAGAGCATCTTTAGGGGATGGTCTGATACCATAGGAACAGATAGCAGAGCATCTTTAGGGGATGGTCTGATACAGAGAACAGAGCATATTTAGGGGATGGTCTGATACAGAGCATCTTTAGGGGATGGTCTGATACCATAGGAACAGATAGCAGAGCATCTTTAGGGGATGGTCTGATACCATAGGAACAGATAGCAGAGCATCTTTAGGGGATGGTCTGATACCATAGGAACAGATAGCAGAGCATCTTTAGGGGATGGTCTGATACCATAGGAACAGATAGCAGAGCATCTTTAGGGGATGGTCTGATACAGTGGGAACAGATAACAGAGCATCTTTAGGGGATGGTCTGATACCATAGGAACAGATGGCAGAGCATCTTTAGATGGGAACAGGTGTTTTCTACCTTCATGTCTAGTACTTACATACTACTATACTATACGTACTGCTGAGGAACATCTGGGACACATGAGGTACCTCTCGTCTACTTCTCTAATCCAGGCTATTTGAAGTGTCAGTCAGTCAGTCAGTCACGTTTTGGCGTCTCTCCTGTCGACAGAGAGTGAAGCCATTGCCAAGTCAACCTCCTTGCTGGCTTACCGGTGTCGATGCCAAAACAGAATGTAGGCTCGAAGCCTGATGCTGGTCTTAGTCCAATGTTCACATGTGCTGACGGCCCTTCCAGAGGGCATACAGGATGCTTGGGGGTTGGCTTTGGCAGATTACCCCTTTTTTTTATTGGCAGATGCATTCCTACCCAGAATGTAGATGGATACTAGTCAACCAATGAGAATCATCTCTCCAGATATCAGAAAAGTGTTGTTTTGTTCCTATTTTTTTAAATCCTGTAAAGTGTAGTGAGCCTTGTTTTAAAAAGCGCTTGAAACTTTGACTTGAAGCTTTGTATCAACTGCCACATACCAAGTACATACCTAGACCTATACGTTTGGCCATCTATTCAGATACTGTATAGCTGCTTTACCTGGTCAGTAATTATCTCTGGCTACCAGACCAGGGTTAAAATAGTATGTGTTTTATTTCAAATACTTTGAGCATTTGACGGAGCCTGACGGGAGTGCCAGATGGTCAAGTTTTGCACCTTTGGGACTATTCCATTCGTCCCGTTGTAACCATTCAAGCGCAGCTAAAGTATTTGAAATTAAACAAATACTATTGAACCCAGGTCAATTTATGGCCAATATAGGCCTACTTTCTATTGCAGCCCCATGAAGGACTGACTGAGAATCAGCTCTCCAGATGCTGCCTCATGAAGGACTGACTGAGAATCAGCTCTCCAGATGCTGCGTCATGAAGGACTGACTGAGTGACTGTTTGGTGTTTATGGAAACGTTTATTAACCAGTGTCCTAACACTTTGATGTGTTACTAATGTGCTTGGATTTTAATGAAACACCTCTGCATAATTACAATCATACTGTAGATACGGTTCAGGAAACCACCGAAGCTGTGACCAAAGAGCCTCATATGCAGCGTACTGGCTCCGAATTATAACACCGAAACACACACACACACACACACACACACACACACACACACACCGGTGTGCTGTACAATGTTGGAGTATGCTGTTTTTACAGTGTGACAGAGTTGTGAAAAGGCATGTACGGTTCCATCACTGATCATGGAGTAGCCTAGTAACCAGTCAGCTTCTCTCTAGCTGCACAACAACAATAACAACAACAGTAAAGACAATGACAATAACAACCCCAAACTGTACAGTATAGGCACCCTAGACCACCCTAGACCAGGGCTTCTCAAAGTGAGGGCTGCTGTGCCCTTGTGGCAGTGGAGGCTACTGAGGGGAGAATGGCTCATAATAATGGAATGGAGTGAATGGTGTCAAACATGAAGGAGTGGTATCAAACACATGAAGGAGTGGTATCAAACACATGAAGGAGTGGTGTCAAACACATGAAGGAGTGGTATCAAACACATGAAGGAGTGGTATCAAACACATGAAGGAGTGGTGTCAAACACATGAAGGAGTGGTGTCAAACACATGAAGGAGTGGTGTCAAACACATGAAGGAGTGGTGTCAAACACATGAAGGAGTGGTGTCAAACACATGAAGGAGTGGTGTCAAACACATGAAGGAGTGGTGTCAAACACATGAAGGAGTGGTGTCAAACACATGAAGGAGTGGTGTCAAACACATGAAGGAGTGGTATCAAACACATGAAGGAGTGGTGTCAAACACATGAAGGAGTGGTGTCAAACACATGAAGGAGTGGTGTCAAACACATGAAGGAGTGGTATCAAACACATGAAGGAGTGGTGTCAAACACATGAAGGAGTGGTGTCAAACACATGAAGGAGTGGTGTCAAACACATGAAGGAGTGGTGTCAAACATGAAGGAGTGGTATCAAACACATGAAGGAGTGGTGTCAAACACATGAAGGAGTGGTATCAAACACATGAAGGAGTGGTATCAAACACATGAAGGAGTGGTATCAAACACATGAAGGAGTGGTGTCAAACACATGAAGGAGTGGTGTCAAACACATGAAGGAGTGGTGTCAAACACATGAAGGAGTGGTATCAAACACATGAAGGAGTGGTGTCAAACACATGAAGGAGTGGTGTCAAACACATGAAGGAGTGGTGTCAAACACATGAAGGAGTGGTGTCAAACACATGAAGGAGTGGTGTCAAACACATGAAGGAGTGGTGTCAAACACATGAAGGAGTGGTATCAAACACATGAAGGAGTGGTGTCAAACACATGAAGGAGTGGTATCAAACACATGAAGGAGTGGTATCAAACACATGAAGGAGTGGTGTCAAACACATGAAGGAGTGGTGTCAAACACATGAAGGAGTGGTGTCAAACACATGAAGGAGTGGTATCAAACACATGAAGGAGTGGTGTCAAACACATGAAGGAGTGGTATCAAACACATGAAGGAGTGGTGTCAAACACATGAAGGAGTGGTGTCAAACACATGAAGGAGTGGTATCAAACACATGAAGGAGTGGTATCAAACACATGAAGGAGTGGTGTCAAACACATGAAGGAGTGGTGTCAAACACATGAAGGAGTGGTATCAAACACATGAAGGAGTGGTATCAAACACATGAAGGAGTGGTGTCAAACACATGAAGGAGTGGTGTCAAACACATGAAGGAGTGGTGTCATACACATGAAGGAGTGGTGTCAAACACATGAAGGAGTGGTGTCAAACACATGAAGGAGTGGTATCAAACACATGAAGGAGTGGTGTCAAACACATGAAGGAGTGGTATCAAACACATGAAGGAGTGGTATCAAACACATGAAGGAGTGGTATCAAACACATGAAGGAGTGGTGTCAAACACATGAAGGAGTGGTGTCAAACACATGAAGGAGTGGTATCAAACATGAAGGAGTGGTGTCAAACACATGAATGAGTGGTGTCAAACACGTGAAGGAGTGGTGTCAAACACATGAAGGAGTGGTATCAAACACATGAAGGAGTGGTGTCAAACACATGAAGGAGTGGTATCAAACACATGAAGGAGTGGTGTCAAACACATGAAGGAGTGGTGTCAAACACATGAAGGAGTGGTGTCAAACACATGAAGGAGTGGTGTCAAACATGAAGGAGTGGTGTCAAACATGAAGGAGTGGTGTCAAACATGAAGGAGTGGTGTCAAACACATGAAGGAGTGGTGTCAAACACATGAAGGAGTGGTGTCAAACACATGAAGGAGTGGTGTCAAACACATGAAGGAGTGGTGTCAAACACATGAAGGAGTGGTGTCAAACACATGAAGGAGTGGTATCAAACACATGAAGGAGTGGTGTCAAACATGAAGGAGTGGTGTCAAACACATGAAGGAGTGGTGTCAAACACATGAAGGAGTGGTGTCAAACACATGAAGGAGTGGTGTCAAACACATGAAGGAGTGGTGTCAAACACATGAAGGAGTGGTATCAAACACATGAAGGAGTGGTGTCAAACACATGAAGGAGTGGTGTCAAACACATGAAGGAGTGGTGTCAAACACATGAAGGAGTGGTGTCAAACACATGAAGGAGTGGTGTCAAACACATGAAGGAGTGGTGTCAAACACATGAAGGAGTGGTATCAAACACATGAAGGAGTGGTGTCAAACACATGAAGGAGTGTTGTCAAACATGAAGGAGTGGTGTCAAACACATGAAGGAGTGGTGTCAAACACATGAAGGAGTGGTATCAAACACATTAAGGAGTGGTGTCAAACACATGAAGGAGTGGTGTCAAACACATGAAGGAGTGGTATCAAACACATGAAGGAGTGGTGTCAAACACATGAAGGAGTGGTGTCAAACACATGAAGGAGTGGTGTCAAACACATGAAGGAGTGGTGTCAAACATGAAGGAGTGGTGTCAAACACATGAAGGAGTGGTGTCAAACACATGAAGGAGTGGTGTCAAACACATGAAGGAGTGGTATCAAACACATGAAGGAGTGGTGTCAAACATGAAGGAGTGGTGTCAAACACATGAAGGAGTGGTGTCAAACACATGAAGGAGTGGTGTCAAACACATGAAGGAGTGGTATCAAACACATGAAGGAGTGGTATCAAACACATGAAGGAGTGGTGTCAAACACATGAAGGAGTGGTGTCAAACACATGAAGAAGGAGTGGTGTCAAACACATGAAGGAGTGGTGTCAAACACATGAAGGAGTGGTGTCAAACACATGAAGGAGTGGTGTCAAACACATGAAGGAGTGGTGTCAAACACATGAAGGAGTGGTGTCAAACACATGAAGGAGTGGTGTCAAACACATGAAGGAGTGGTATCAAACACATGAAGGAGTGGTGTCAAACACATGAAGGAGTGGTGTCAAACACATGAAGGAGTGGTGTCAAACATGAAGGAGTGGTGTCAAACACATGAAGGAGTGGTGTCAAACACATGAAGGAAACACATGGTGTCAAACATGAAGGAGTGGTGTCAAACACATGAAGGAGTGGTGTCAAACACATGAAGGAGTGGTGTCAAACACATGAAGGAGTGGTGTCAAACACATGAAGGAGTGGTGTCAAACACATGAAGGAGTGGTATCAAACATGAAGGAGTGGTGTCAAACACATGAAGGAGTGGTGTCAAACACATGAAGGAGTGGTGTCAAACACATGAAGGAGTGGTGTCAAACACATGAAGGAGTGGTATCAAACACATGAAGGAGTGGTGTCAAACACATGAAGGAGTGGTATCAAACACATGAAGGAGTGGTGTCAAACACATGAAGGAGTGGTGTCAAACACATGAAGGAGTGGTGTCAAACACATGAAGGAGTGGTATCAAACACATGAAGGAGTGGTATCAAACACATGAAGGAGTGGTGTCAAACACATGAAGGAGTGGTGTCAAACACATGAAGGAGTGGTGTCAAACACATGAAGGAGTGGTGTCAAACACATGAAGGAGTGGTGTCAAACACATGAAGGAGTGGTGTCAAACACATGAAGGAGTGGTGTCAAACACATGAAGGAGTGGTGTCAAACACATGAAGGAGTGGTGTCAAACATGAAGGAGTGGTATCAAACACATGAAGGAGTGGTATCAAACACATGAAGGAGTGGTATCAAACATGAAGGAGTGGTGTCAAACACATGAAGGAGTGGTGTCAAACACATGAAGGAGTGGTATCAAACACATGAAGGAGTGGTATCAAACACATGAAGGAGTGGTGTCAAACACATGAAGGAGTGGTATCAAACACATGAAGGAGTGGTGTCAAACATGAAGGAGTGGTGTCAAACACATGAAGGAGTGGTGTCAAACACATGAAGGAGTGGTGTCAAACATGAAGGAGTGGTGTCAAACACATGAAGGAGTGGTATCAAACATGAAGGAGTGGTGTCAAACATGAAGGAGTGGTGTCAAACACATGAAGGAGTGGTATCAAACACATGAAGGAGTGGTGTCATGCACATGAAGGAGTGGTGTCAAACACATGAAGGAGTGGTGTCAAACATGAAGGAGTGGTGTCAAACATGAAGGAGTGGTGTCAAACATGAAGGAGTGGTGTCAAACATGAAGGAGTGGTGTCAAACACATGAAGGAGTGGTGTCAAACACATGAAGGAGTGGTGTCAAACATGAAGGAGTGGTGTCAAACACATGAAGGAGTGGTGTCAAACACATGAAGGAGTGGTATCAAACACATGAAGGAGTGGTATCAAACACATGAAGGAGTGGTATCAAACATGAAGGAGTGGTGTCAAACATGAAGGAGTGGTGTCAAACACATGAAGGAGTGGTGTCAAACATGAAGGAGTGGTGTCAAACATGAAGGAGTGGTGTCAAACATGAAGGAGTGGTGTCAAACACATGAAGGAGTGGTGTCAAACACACGAAGGAGTGGTGTCAAACATGAAGGAGTGGTGTCAAACACATGAAGGAGTGGTGTCAAACACATGAAGGAGTGGTATCAAACACATGAAGGAGTGGTATCAAACACATGAAGGAGTGGTATCAAACATGAAGGAGTGGTGTCAAACATGAAGGAGTGGTGTCAAACACATGAAGGAGTGGTGTCAAACACATGAAGGAGTGGTATCAAACATGAAGGAGTGGTGTCAAACATGAAGGAGTGGTGTCAAACACATGAAGGAGTGGTATCAAACACATGAAGGAGTGGTGTCATGCACATGAAGGAGTGGTGTCAAGCACATGAAGGAGTGGTGTCAAACACATGAAGGAGTGGTGTCAAACACATGAAGGAGTGGTGTCAAACACATGAAGGAGTGGTGTCAAACACATGAAGGAGTGGTGTCAAACACATGAAGGAGTGGTATCAAACACATGAAGGAGTGGTGTCAAACACATGAAGGAGTGGTGTCAAACACATGAAGGAGTGGTATCAAACACATGAATGAGTGGTGTCAAACACATGAAGGAGTGGTGTCAAACACATGAAGGAGTGGTGTCAAACACATGAAGGAGTGGTATCAAACACATGAAGGAGTGGTGTCAAACACATGAAGGAGTGGTGTCAAACACATGAAGGAGTGGTATCAAACACATGAAGGAGTGGTATCAAACACATGAAGGAGTGGTGTCAAACACATGAAGGAGTGGTGTCAAACACATGAAGGAGTGGTGTCAAACACATGAAGGAGTGGTGTCAAACACATGAAGGAGTGGTGTCAAACACATGAAGGAGTGGTGTCAAACACATGAAGGAGTGGTGTCAAACACATGAAGGAGTGGTGTCAAACACATGAAGGAGTGGTGTCAAACATGAAGGAGTGGTGTCAAACACATGAAGGAGTGGTGTCAAACACATGAAGGAGTGGTATCAAACATGAAGGAGTGGTGTCAAACACATGAAGGAGTGGTGTCAAACACATGAAGGAGTGGTATCAAACACATGAAGGAGTGGTATCAAACACATGAAGGAGTGGTGTCAAACACATGAAGGAGTGGTATCAAACACATGAAGGAGTGGTGTCAAACATGAAGGAGTGGTGTCAAACACATGAAGGAGTGGTGTCAAACACATGAAGGAGTGGTGTCAAACATGAAGGAGTGGTGTCAAACACATGAAGGAGTGGTATCAAACATGAAGGAGTGGTGTCAAACATGAAGGAGTGGTGTCAAACACATGAAGGAGTGGTATCAAACACATGAAGGAGTGGTGTCATGCACATGAAGGAGTGGTGTCAAACACATGAAGGAGTGGTGTCAAACATGAAGGAGTGGTGTCAAACATGAAGGAGTGGTGTCAAACATGAAGGAGTGGTGTCAAACATGAAGGAGTGGTGTCAAACACATGAAGGAGTGGTGTCAAACACATGAAGGAGTGGTGTCAAACATGAAGGAGTGGTGTCAAACACATGAAGGAGTGGTGTCAAACACATGAAGGAGTGGTATCAAACACATGAAGGAGTGGTATCAAACACATGAAGGAGTGGTATCAAACATGAAGGAGTGGTGTCAAACATGAAGGAGTGGTGTCAAACACATGAAGGAGTGGTGTCAAACATGAAGGAGTGGTGTCAAACATGAAGGAGTGGTGTCAAACATGAAGGAGTGGTGTCAAACACATGAAGGAGTGGTGTCAAACACATGAAGGAGTGGTGTCAAACATGAAGGAGTGGTGTCAAACACATGAAGGAGTGGTGTCAAACACATGAAGGAGTGGTATCAAACACATGAAGGAGTGGTATCAAACACATGAAGGAGTGGTATCAAACATGAAGGAGTGGTGTCAAACATGAAGGAGTGGTGTCAAACACATGAAGGAGTGGTGTCAAACACATGAAGGAGTGGTATCAAACATGAAGGAGTGGTGTCAAACATGAAGGAGTGGTGTCAAACACATGAAGGAGTGGTATCAAACACATGAAGGAGTGGTG
Source organism: Oncorhynchus keta (assembly GCF_023373465.1). Classification (NCBI taxonomy): domain Eukaryota; kingdom Metazoa; phylum Chordata; class Actinopteri; order Salmoniformes; family Salmonidae; genus Oncorhynchus; species Oncorhynchus keta. The sequence goes on from NC_068435.1 coordinate 11,784,585, forward strand.
TCATGCACATGAAGGAGTGGTGTCAAGCACATGAAGGAGTGGTGTCAAACACATGAAGGAGTGGTGTCAAACACATGAAGGAGTGGTGTCAAACACATGAAGGAGTGGTGTCAAACACATGAAGGAGTGGTGTCAAACACATGAAGGAGTGGTATCAAACACATGAAGGAGTGGTGTCAAACACATGAAGGAGTGGTGTCAAACACATGAAGGAGTGGTATCAAACACATGAATGAGTGGTGTCAAACACATGAAGGAGTGGTGTCAAACACATGAAGGAGTGGTGTCAAACACATGAAGGAGTGGTATCAAACACATGAAGGAGTGGTGTCAAACACATGAAGGAGTGGTATCAAACACATGAAGGAGTGGTGTCAAACACATGAAGGAGTGGTGTCAAACACATGAAGGAGTGGTGTCAAACACATGAAGGAGTGGTATCAAACACATGAAGGAGTGGTGTCAAACACATGAAGGAGTGGTATCAAACACATGAAGGAGTGGTATCAAACACATGAAGGAGTGGTGTCAAACACATGAAGGAGTGGTGTCAAACACATGAAGGAGTGGTATCAAACACATGAAGGAGTGGTGTCAAACACATGAAGGAGTGGTGTCAAACACATGAAGGAGTGGTGTCAAACACATGAAGGAGTGGTGTCAAACACATGAAGGAGTGGTGTCAAACATGAAGGAGTGGTGTCAAACACATGAAGGAGTGGTGTCAAACACATGAAGGAGTGGTATCAAACACATGAAGGAGTGGTGTCAAACACATGAAGGAGTGGTATCAAACACATGAAGGAGTGGTGTCAAACACATGAAGGAGTGGTGTCAAACACATGAAGGAGTGGTGTCATGCACATGAAGGAGTGGTGTCAAACACATGAAGGAGTGGTGTCATGCACATGGTTTTCATATGTTTGATACCATTCCATTATACTCCATTCTAGCCATTATTATTGGCCGTCCTCCCCTCAGCAGCCTCCACTGAATTATTAAAAATAATGAATGAATGTTACGAACAAGCGATGAGATGACTTGCTAAGGGATCTGGGTAATACATGTAGAGGTTGAAATACTATGAATCTATAATGTCTGTTCTTAACTCTGGGCAACATGGGCCTGGGATGCTCAGGGGGATATTGGTATCCCAATACTCTGCCAATTATATATTTTTTTAACTCAATACTATTCCCCCAAAAATTTTCAAACATAAATGCACTGTAATTTATGCTCTAAAAAAACAGCAACGTTTATTCTCTGCCTCATAGCAAAATGTGCAGAATTACAGGGAATTAGCTTGAAAACTGCTAAATGTTCTCCAATGCCAAGAGACTTGGTTCATCCGGGCATGTACTGCAGACATCATAGTAAAACTCCTTGTATGCTATTTTTTTTATCTCACTCGAGTTGTGTTCTGATTAGGAGGCCGGTTCCTGATGAATTTGCTAACACAATAGAGTTGTGTTCTGATTATGAGGCCGGTTCCTGATGAATTTGCTAACACAATAGAGTTGTGTTCTGATTAGGAGGCCGGTTCCTGATGAATTTGCTAACACAATAGAGTTGTGTTCTGATTAGGAGGCCGGTTCCTGATGAATTTGCTAACACAATAGAGTTGTGTTCTGATTAGGAGGCCGGTTCCTGATGAATTTGCTAACACAATAGAGTTGTGTTCTGATTAGGAGGCCGGTTCCTGATGAATTTGCTAACACAATAGAGTTGTGTTCTGATTAGGAGGCCTGTTCCTGATGAATTTGCTAACACAATAGAGTTGTGTTCTGATTAGGAGGCCGGTTCCTGATGAATTTGCAAACACAATAGAGTTGTGTTCTGATTAGGAGGCCTGTTCCTGATGAATTTGCAAACACAATAGACTTGTGTTCTGATTAGGAGGCCTGTTCCTGATGAATTTGCAAACACAATAGACTTGTGTTCTGATTAGGAGGCCTGTTCCTGATGAATTTGCTAACACAATAGAGTTGTGTTCTGATTAGTAGGCGGAAGGCATTTTGTCCTGTTCACTGTGCTCACTGTTATCAAATCAAATCAAATTTGCCACATGCGCCGAATACAACAAGTGTAGACTTTACAGTGAAAATGATTTCTTACAATCCCGTAACCAACAGTGCAGTTCAAGAAGAAGAAACTATTTACCAAGTAGACTAATGTAGTCTCTGTCTCTGCGAGTGTGAAGCACCCTGACAGCCCAACCGGGATCTTTTCAGTGCAGGTCTCTGGTGTATTCAAACAAAGGTCATGGCTCTATTCACACAGAGAGTCCATCACTGAGAGATGGTTTTTATATCAATGTCTCCGGGGTGTATTGGGTGTCTGCATTGTTTGCTCTTGGTGTGTGTGTGTGTGTGTGTCAGTATGTGGCATGTGTGTGTGTTTTGTATGTGTGTGAATTTCTTTTGCCACAGTGCCTGCGTTTGTTAGTGTGTGTGTTTTATGATCATGTGCCTATGAGTAGCTAGCTTAAGTTCAAAGGAAACAGCAGCTGGCTCCTAAAGTGAGGGTCTTAATTAAGCTGCTGTACGGTTGCTAGGGGCAGATTTGCACTGAAATGGAGAATTTAACCGCGGGCAGTATCAGTGTTATGGTAATTCACATCTGGAGTAGGGAACGTGGGAAAGCCAGAACAACCACAGTCAACGTTCACTGTTCCAGTTATCTGACTCTTGTTCCGTCTTCAGGGTCCCTTCTGTAGATTGGTGATTCAGCCACTGACTGTTTGGATTAGGGCTGTCCCCTGACTAAAAAATGATCTTGGTTGACCGAAAGTTGTCTGTTCTTTCGACTAATCGGGGGTCCCGGGAACATAATTATCAATCATCTGTAAAAAAGAAGCCCGTCAGATATTCACAAAATCATCATTATTTCTAACCTTCATTACATCGATACAGGATCACGTGCCTCTCTTTTATTTCTGAGTGGAAATACTCTACTCCTGTATCAATAACTGCATCATGAATCCTGATAACGGGCTCCCGAGTGGCTCAGCGGTCTAAGGCACTGCATCTCAGTGTGAGAGGCGTCGCTACAGACACCCTGGTTCGATTCCAGGCTGTATCACAACCGGCCGTGATTGGGAGTCCCAGAGGGCGGCGCACAATTTGCCCAGTGTCGTCCGGGTTAGGGATTGGCCGGGGGTAGGCCGTCATTGTAAATAAAATTAAAATCTTAACTGACTTGCCTAGTTAAATAAAGGTAAAATATAAATAAAATAATTATAATAAAATGGCCGTAGTCCACTGTCTGATTCACCATGACTCCTCTTTGAACCATTCCATTGTAGATTTTGCTTTATGTTTTGGATCATTGTCTTGTTGGAAGACAAAAATCTCCGTCCCAGTCTCAGGTCTTTTGCAGACTCCATCAGGTTTTCTTCCAGAATGGTCCTGTATTTTGCTCCATCCATCTTCCCATCAATTTTAACCATCTTCCCTGTCCCTGCTGAAGAAAAGCAGGCCCAAACCATGATGCTGCCACCACCATGTTTGACAGTGGGGATGGTGTGTTCAGGGTGATGAGCTGTGTTGTTTTTATGCCAAACATAACATTTGGCATTGTTGCCAAAAAGTTCCATTTTGGTTTCATCTGACCAGAGCACCTTCTTCCACATGTTTGGTGTGTCTCCCAGGTGGCTTGTGGCAAACTTTAAACGACACTTTTTATGGATATCTTTAAGAAATGGCTTTCTTCTTGCCACTCTTCCATAAAGGCCAGATTTGTGCAATATACGACTGATTGTTGTCCTATGGACAGAGTCTCCCACCTCAGCTGTAGATCTCTGCAGTTCATCCAGAGTGATCCTGGGCCTCTTGGCTGCATCTCTGATCAGTCTTCTCCTTGTATGAGCTGAAAGTTTAGAGGGACGGCCAGGTCTTGGTAGATTTGCAGTGGTCTGATACTCCTTCCATTTCAATATTATCGCTTGCATAGTAAATAAATATGCAGGTTCAAAAATATATACTTGTGTATTGATTTTAAGAAAGGCATTGATGTTTATGGTTAGGTACACATTGGTGCAACGACAGTCATTTTTTCGCGAATGCGCTTGTTAAATCACCCGTTTGGCGAAGTAGGCTGTGATTCAATGTTAAATTAACAGGCACCGCATTGATTATATGCAACACAGGACAAGCTAGATAAACTAGTAATATCATCAACCATGTGTAGTTAACTAGTGATTATGTGTAGATTGATTGTTTTTTATAAGATGCTTTTAATGCTAGCTAGCACCTTACCTTGGCTCCTTGCTGCACTCGCATAACAGGTAGTCAGCCTGACACGTAGTCTCCTCGTGGAGTGCAATGTAATCGGCCATGATCTGTGTCCTAGAATGCCAATTACCGATTGTTGTGAAATCTTGAAATCGGCCCTAATTAATTGGCCGACCTCTAGATGTGATGCAGCTACCAATCACAGCCCAGACTCTTTGTATCTTCATGGCCAGTTCACTTGCCTCTTGCCAACATGGGTTTCAATGACGAAGTATCTCGATACAGTATCCATAGCCGATCATTGTTTGAATGACTATGGAATGGAGGTAGGTCTCTAGAGAAGGGACTTATGATGGATTACTGCTGCGAGAGAAATGCAGGTGGGTGAGATGAGACACACAATATAAAGAACATCCGCAGTGCTGGAATGATTGACAGGTAGATCAGCATCAGCAGTATAATAAAGCCCCTGTGTTGGCTGACTGTCTGACTGGCTGGCTGACTGACTGGTTGGCTGACTGGCTGACTGACTGGTTGGCTGGCTGGCTTGCTGGCTGGCTGGCTGGCTGGCTGGCTGACTGACTGGTTGGCTGACTGGCTGACTGACTGGTTGGCTGACTGTCTGACTGGCTGGCTGACTGACTGGTTGGCTGACTGGCTGACTGACTGGTTGGCTGGCTGGCTTGCTGGCTTGCTGGCTGGTTGGCTGACTGGCTGACTGACTGGTTGGCTGACTGGCTGACTGACTGGTTGGCTGACTGGCTGACTGACTGGTTGGCTGACTGTCTGACTGGCTGGCTGACTGGCTGACTGACTGGTTGGCTGGCTGGCTTGCTGGCTGGTTGGCTGACTGACTGGTTGGCTGACTGGTTGGCTGGCTGGCTTGCTGGCTGGCTGGTTGGCTGACTGGCTGAATGGCTGATGAAGCCAACCGAGACAGCTAGTCAACAGTGTGATGAGAGCTGGGGGAATTTGTCCTCGTTAATGTCATACTGAAACACTAGAGACACAGGGTTGTATCCCAAATGGCACCCTATTCCCTACATAGTGCACAGCTTTTGACGAGAGCCCTATGGGTCCTAGTGTCCTAGTCGAAAGTAGTCCTCAGTTTAGGGAATAGGGTGCCATTTGGGATGCAGACTGTCTGAGTCATACTTGTTATTTTCAGTTTTCTCCCTTTGAAAAGCAGTTGGAGCTGTGGATGAATAGAGTGTGTGTGTGTGTGTGTGTGTGTGTGTGTGCGTGCGTGCGTGCGTGCGTGCGTGCGTGAAGATGAGAAAGTGTTTACGGTGTGTGGTTATGATTCTCTTAAGTCTAAGTTGCTGTACAGTTTGTTATCTTACTCACATAATACAGGTTAGATAATGGTGTTTAATTCATTGGCCTGTTTTGTGTTACAGTGTTAACTCTGATTCTCTTTAGGGGCTTTGTTGGAAAACGTCTGTCTGTCTGTCTGTCTGTCTGTCTGTCTGTCTGTCTGTCTGTCTGTCTGTCTGTCTGTCTGTCTGTCTGTCTGTCTGTCTGTCTGAATTCAATTCAAGGGTCTTTATTGGCATGGAAAACATCTGTTATCATTGCCAAAGCCAGTGAGGTAGATAATATACAAAGTGAAATAAACAATAAAAGGAACAGTAAACCTTACACTCACAAGTTCCAAAATAATAAAGACATTTCAAATATCATATTATGGTGTCTATATACAGTGTTGTAACAACAATAAAGACATTACAAATGTCATATTATATATATATATATATATATATATATATATATATATATATATACCGTGTTTTAACAATGTACAAATGGTTAAAGGACAAAAGGGGAAATAAATAAGCATAAATATGGGTTGTATTTACAATGGTGTTTGTTCTTCACTGGTTGACCTTTTCTTATGGCAACAGGTCACAAATCTTGCTGCTGTGATGGCACACTGTGGTATTTCACCCAGTAGATATGGGAGTTTATCAAAATTGGGTTTGTTTTCAAATTCTTTGTGGGTCTGTGTAATCTGAGGGAAATGTGTGTCTCAAATATGGTCATACATTTGGCAGGAGGTTAGGAAGTGCAGCTCAGTTTCCACCTCATTTTGTGGCTTCTCTTGAGAGCCAGGTCTGCCTACGGCGGCCTTTCTCAATAGCAAGGCTATGCTCACTGAGTCTGTACATAGTCAAAGCTTTCCTTAAAACCTCTTTGGGATAGGGGGCAGTATTTTCACATCCGGATGACAAGCGTGCCCAAAGTAAACTGCCTGCTACTCAGGCCTAAAGCTAGGAAATGCATATTATTAGTATATATGGATAGAAAACACTCAAAAGTTTCTAAAACTGTTTGAATTATGTCTGTGAGTATAACAGAACTGATTTCCTTAAGTTTGGGTCAGTCACAGTGGTCAGGTATTCTGCCACTGTGTACTCTCTGTTTAGGGACAAATAGCATTCTGGTTTGCTCTGTTTTTTTTTACAATGTGTCAAGTAATTCTCTTTTTGTTTTCTCATGATTTGGTTGGGTCTAATTGTGCTGCTTTCCTGAGCTCTGTGGGGTGTTTTTGTGTTTGTGAACAGAGCCCTGGGACCAGCTTGCTTAGGGGACTCTTCTCCAGGTTCATCTCTCTGTAGATGATGGCTTTGTTATGGAAGTTTTTGGGAATCGCTTCCTTTTAGGTGGTTGTACAATTTAACTGTTCTTTTCTGGATTTTGATAATTAGTAGGTATCTGCGTAATTCTGCTCTGCGTGCATTATTTGGTGTATTACGTTGTACACAGAGGATATTTTTGCAGAATTTTGCATGTAGAGTCTCAATTTGGTGTCTCAATTTGGTGTTTGTCCCATTTCGTGAAATCTTGGTTGGTGAGCGGACCCCAGACCTCACAACCATAAAAGGCAATGGGCTCTATAACTGATTCAAGTAATTTAGTCAGATCCGAATTGGTATGTCGAATATTATTTTCCTTTTGTTGGCATAGAAGGCCCATCTTGCCTTGTCTCTCAGCTCGTTCACAGCTTTGTGGAAGTTACCTGTGGTGCGGATGTTTAGTCCGAGGTATGTATAGTATTTTGTGTGCTCTGGGGCAACGTTGTCTAGATGGAATTTGTATTCGTGGTCCTGGTGACTGGACCTTTTTTGGAACACCATTATTTTTTAAATCTTCTCTCTCTCTATACTCTACCCTCATGGCCTGTCTCTCTCTGTACTCTACCCTCATGGCCTGTCTCTCTCTGTACTCTACCCTCATGGCCTGTCTCTCTCTGTACTCTACCCTCATGGCCTGTCTCTCTCTGTACTCTACCCTCATGGCCTGTCTCTCTCTGTACTCTACCCTCATGGCCTGTCTCTCTCTGTACTCTACCCTCATGGCCTGTCTCTCTCTGTACTCTACCCTCATGGCCTGTCTCTCTCTGTACTCTACCCTCATGGCCTGTCTCTCTCTGTACTCTACCCTCATAGCCTGTCTCTCTCTGTACTCTACCCTCATGCCCTGTCTCACTCTGTACTCTACCCTCATGGCCTGTCTCACTCTGTACTCTACCCTCATGGCCTGTCTCTCTCTGTACTCTACCCTCATAGCCTGTCTCTCTCTGTACTCTACCCTCATAGCCTGTCTCTCTCTGTACTCTACCCTCATAGCCTGTCTCTCTCTGTACTCTACCCTCATGGCCTGTCTCTCTCTGCGCTCTCCTCCATGGCCTGTCTCTCTCTGCGCTCTCCTCCATAGCCTGTCCCTCTCTGTACTCTACCCTCATGGCCTGTCTCTCTCTGTACTCTACCCTCATAGCCTGTCTCTCTCTGTACTCTACCCTCATGGCCTGTCTCTCTGTACTCTACCCTCATGGCCTGTCTCTCTCTGTACTCTACCCTCATGGCCTGTCTCTCTCTGTACTCTACCCTCATGGCCTGTCTCTCTCTGTACTCTACCCTCATAGCCTGTCTCTCTCTGTACTCTACCCTCATGGCCTGTCTCTCTCTGCGCTCTCCTCCATGGCCTGTCTCTCTCTGCGCTCTCCTCCATAGCCTGTCCCTCTCTGTACTCTACCCTCATGGCCTGTCCTCTCTGTACTCTACCCTCATAGCCTGTCTCTCTCTGTACTCTACCCTCATGGCCTGTCTCTCTCTGTACTCTACCCTCATGGCCTGTCTCTCTCTGTACTCTACCCTCATGGCCTGTCTCTCTCTGTACTCTACCCTCATGGCCTGTCTCTCTCTGTACTCTACCCTCATGGCCTGTCTCTCTCTGTACTCTACCCTCATGGCCTGTCTCTCTCTGTACTCTACCCTCATGGCCTGTCTCTCTCTGTACTCTACCCTCATAGCCTGTCTCTCTCTGTACTCTACCCTCATGGCCTGTCTCTCTCTGTACTCTACCCTCATGGCCTGTCTCTCTCTGTACTCTACCCTCATAGCCTGTCTCTCTCTGTACTCTACCCTCATGGCCTGTCTCTCTCTGTACTCTACCCTCATGGCCTGTCTCTCTCTGTACTCTACCCTCATAGCCTGTCTCTCTCTGTACTCTACCCTCATGGCCTGTCTCTCTCTGTACTCTACCCTCATGGCCTGTCTCTCTCTGTACTCTACCCTCATGGCCTGTCTCTCTCTGTACTCTACCCTCATGGCCTGTCTCTCTCTGTACTCTACCCTCATGGCCTGTCTCTCTCTGTACTCTACCCTCATGGCCTGTCTCTCTCTCTGCGCTCTCCTCCAATACCTGTCTCTCTCTGCGCTCTCCTCCATAGCCTGTCCCTCTCTGTACTCTACCCTCATGGCCTGTCTCTCTCTGTACTCTACCCTCATAGCCTGTCTCTCTCTGTACTCTACCCTCATGGCCTGTCTCTCTCTGTACTCTACCCTCATGGCCTGTCTCTCTCTGTACTCTACCCTCATGGCCTGTCTCTCTCTGTACTCTACCCTCATGGCCTGTCTCTCTCTGTACTCTACCCTCATGGCCTGTCTCTCTCTGTACTCTACCCTCATGGCCTGTCTCTCTCTGTACTCTACCCTCATGGCCTGTCTCTCTCTGTACTCTACCCTCATGGCCTGTCTCTCTCTGTACTCTACCCTCATAGCCTGTCTCTCTGTACTCTACCCTCATGGCCTGTCTCTCTCTGTACTCTACCCTCATGGCCTGTCTCTCTCTGTACTCTACCCTCATAGCCTGTCTCTCTCTGTACTCTACCCTCATGGCCTGTCTCTCTGTACTCTACCCTCATGGCCTGTCTCTCTCTGTACTCTACCCTCATGGCCTGTCTCTCTCTGTACTCTACCCTCATAGCCTGTCTCTCTCTGTACTCTACCCTCATGGCCTTTCTCTCTCTGTACTCTACCCTCATGGCCTGTCTCTCTCTGTACTCTACCCTCATGGCCTGTCTCTCTCTGTACTCTACCCTCATGGCCTGTCTCTCTCTGTACTCTACCCTCATAGCCTGTCTCTCTCTGTACTCTACCCTCATGGCCTGTCTCTCTCTGTACTCTACCCTCATGGCCTGTCTCTCTCTGTACTCTACCCTCATGGCCTGTCTCTCTCTGTACTCTACCCTCATGGCCTGTCTCTCTCTGTACTCTACCCTCATGGCCTGTCTCTCTCTGTACTCTACCCTCATGGCCTGTCTCTCTCTGTACTCTACCCTCATAGCCTGTCTCTCTCTGTACTCTACCCTCATGGCCTGTCTCTCTCTGTACTCTATGCTCATAGCCTGTCTCTCTCTGTACTCTACCCTCATGGCCTGTCTCTCTCTGTACTCTACCCTCATAGCCTGTCTCTCTCTGTACTCTACCCTCATGGCCTGTCTCTCTCTGCGCTCTCCTCCATGGCCTGTCTCTCTCTGCGCTCTCCTCCATAGCCTGTCTCTCTCTGTACTCTACCCTCATGGCCTGTCTCTCTCTGTACTCTACCCTCATGGCCTGTCTCTCTCTGTACTCTACCCTCATGGCCTGTCTCTCTCTGTACTCTACCCTCATGGCCTGTCTCTCTGTACTCTACCCTCATGGCCTGTCTCTCTCTGTACTCTACCCTCATAGCCTGTCTTTCTCTGTACTCTACCCTCATGGCCTGTCTCTCTCTGTACTCTACCCTCATGGCCTGTCTCTCTGTACTCTACCCTCATAGCCTGTCTCTCTCTGTACTCTACCCTCATGGCCTGTCTCTCTCTGTACTCTACCCTCATAGCCTGTCTTTCTCTGTACTCTACCCTCATGGCCTGTCTCTCTGTACTCTACCCTCATGGCCTGTCTCTCTCTGTACTCTACCCTCATGGCCTGTCTCTCTCTCTGCGCTCTCCTCCAATAGCCTGTCTCTCTCTGCGCTCTCCTCCAATACCTGTCTCTCTCTGCGCTCTCCTCCATAGTCTGTCTCTCTCTGCACTCTCCTCCATAGCCTGTCTCTCTCTGCGCTCTCCTCCATAGCCTGTTTCTCTCTGCGCTCTCCTCCATGGCTTGTCTCTCTCTGTACTCTCCTCCATGGCCTTCTCTCTCTGTGTTCTGCACCGTAGCCTGTCTATCTCTGTGCTCTGCTCCATGGCCTGTCTCTCTCTGTGTGCTCTGCTCCATGGCCTGTCTCTCTCTGTGTGCTCTGCTCCATGGCCTGTCTCTCTCTGTGCTCTCCTCCATAGCCTGTCTCTCTCTGTGCTCCCCTCCATAGCCTGTCTCTCTCTGTGCTCTACCCCCATAGCCTGTCTTTCTCTGTACTCTTCTCCATGGCATCTCTCTCTCTCTCTGTGCTCTGCTCCATGGCATCTCTCTCTCTGTGCTCTGCACCGTGGCCTGTCTCTCTCTCTCTCTCTCTCTCTGTGCTCCCCTCCATAGCCTGTCTCTCTCTCTGTGCTCTACCCCCATAGCCTGTCTTTCTCTGTACTCTTCTCCATGGCATCTCTCTCTCTCTGTGTGCTCTGCTCCATGGCCTGTAAACTCACATTACAATTAGTTCTCTCATCATATTCTTAATCTGGGTAGTTGATGATTAAAGATACCGTCCTACTGTGCATCTTCTTATAATCCTGAGGGACTACATCCTGGTTGGATTGAAGGGCATTTACAACAGTCAGCATCTCACTATAGAAAGTAAACTGTAAAAATAGACTATAGGTATTTTTCAGTAAACCAACGCCATTGACCGTTTTGTTGCAAAATAATCCCTTTAAGGCATGTAGTTGAGACCTGATCACAATCCAACGCCTCCGTGCTCTGACTAATACACGCCCACGACACAAACTGCTGCTTGTATGAACTAAATGGATTATTCTTTAACAAAACGGTCAATAGCCTCACTGAAATAGACAGTGTCACGACTTACAACAAGGTAGGACAATTATGGATGGATGAAATCGGGGTTGAGCGGCCATATTCAGCCTAAATGTTTACATTTACATTTACATTTAAGTCATTTAGCAGACGCTCTTATCCAGAGCGACTTACAAATTGGTGCATTCACCGTTTACCCAGACTGGGGACAGGGGAAAGGGAGAGGGGGATACCTCGTCAGTTGTATAAATGAATGTGTTTTCTGCTTCAAACCCAACCCCTCTGAATCAGAGAGGGGGGGTCCATGCCCTCGTTGCCCGGAGAACAGTTGTTGTTGTTGTTGTGGGTTAACTGACTTGCTCAAGGGATTTTTTTCCACCTTGCCGGCTATGGGATTTAAACCAGTGCCTAGTTCATTCCATGGAGGGACTAGTGTCTGCTGGTTTTTTCGTTTTTCCTTTCAATTAAGGCCTAGACAACCAGGTGAGGGGAGTTCCTTACGGAGACTTAGACAACCAGGTGAGGGGAGTTCCTTACTGAGACCTAGACAACCAGGTGAGGGGAGTTCCTTACTGAGACCTAGACAACCAGGCGAGGGGAGTTCCTTACTAAGACCTAGACAACCAGGTGAGGGGAGTTCCTTACTATGACCTAGACAACCAGGTGAGGGGAGTTCCTTACTAAGACCTAGACAACCAGGTGAGAGGTGTTCCTTACTAAGACCTAGACAACCAGGTGAGAGGAGTTCCTTACTAAGACCTAGACAACCAGGTGAGGGGAGTTCCTTACTAAGACCTAGACAACCAGGTGAGAGGTGTTCCTTACTAAGACCTAGACAACCAGGTGAGAGGAGTTCCTTACTAAGACCTAGACAACCAGGTGAGGGGAGTTCCTTACTAAGACCTAGACAACCAGGTGAGAGGTGTTCCTTACTAAGACCTAGACAACCAGGTGAGGGGAGTTCCTTACTAAGACCTAGACAACCAGGTGAGGGGAGTTCCTTACTAAGACCTAGACAACCAGGTGAGGGGAGTTCCTTACTGAGACCTAGACAACCAGGTGAGGGGAGTTCCTTACTGAGACCTAGACAACCAGGTGAGGGGAGTTCCTTACTGAGACCTAGACAACCAGGTGAGGGGAGTTCCTTACTAAGACCTAGACAACCAGGTGAGGGGAGTTCCTTACTGAGACCTAGACAACCAGGTGAGGGGAGTTCCTTACTGAGACCTAGACAACCAGGTGAGGGGAGTTCCTTACTGAGACCTAGACAACCAGGTGAGGGGAGTTCCTTACTGAGACCTAGACAACCAGGTGAGGGGAGGTCCTTACTAAGACCTAGACAACCAGGTGAGGGGAGTTCCTTACTAAGACTTAGACAACCAGGTGAGGGAGTTCCTTACTAAGACCTAGACAACCAGGTGAGGGGAGTTCCTTACTAAGACCTAGACAACCAGGCGAGGGGAGTTCCTTACTAAGACCTAGACAACCAGGTGAGGGAGTTCCTTACTAAGACCTAGACAACCAGGTGAGGGAGTTCCTTACTAAGACCTAGACAACCAGGTGAGGGGAGTTCCTTACTAAGACCTAGACAACCAGGTGAGGGGAGTTCCTTACTGAGACCTAGACAACCAGGTGAGGGGAGTTCCTTACTGAGACCTTTCCTTACTAAGACCTAGACAACCAGGTGAGGGGAGTTCCTTACTGAGGCCTAGACAACCAGGTGAGGGAGTTCCTTGACACCTAGACAACCAGGTGAGTTCCTTACTGAGACCTAGACAACCAGGTGAGGGGAGTTCCTTACTGAGACCTAGACAACCAGGTGAGGGGAGTTCCTTACTGAGGCCTAGACAACCAGGTGAGGGGAGTTCCTTACGAAGACAACCAGGTGAGGAGAGTTCCTTACTGAGACCTAGACAACCAGGTGAGGGGAGTTCCTTACGAAGACAACCAGGTGAGGGGAGTTCCTTACTGAGACCTAGACAACCAGGTGAGGGGAGTTCCTTACTGAGACCTAGACAACCAGGTGAGAGGGAGTTCCTTACTAATACTTAGACAACCAGGTGAGGGGAGTTCCTTACTAAGACCTAGACAACCAGGTGAGGGGAGTTCCTTACTAAGAACTAGACAACCAGGCGAGGGGAGTTCCTTACTAAGACCTAGACAACCAGGTGAGGGGAGTTCCTTACTAAGACCTAGACAACCAGGTGAGGGAGTTCCTTACTAAGACCTAGACAACCAGGTGAGGGGAGTTCCTTACTAAGACCTAGACAACCAGGTGAGGGAGTTCCTTACTGAGACCTTGAGGGGAGTTTTACTGAGACCTAGACAACCAGGTGAGGGAGGTCCTTACTAAGACCTAGACAACAGGTGAGAGGAGTTCCTTACTAAGACTTAGACAACCAGGTGAGGGAGTTCCTTACTAAGACCTAGACAACCAGGTGAGGGAGTTCCTTACTAAGACCTAGACAACCAGGCGAGGGGAGTTCCTAAGACCTAGACAACCAGGTGAGGGGAGTTCCTTACTAAGACCTAGACAACCAGGTGAGGGGAGTTCCTTACTAAGACCTAGACAACCAGGTGAGGGGAGTTCCTTACTAAGACCTAGACAACCAGGTGAGGGGAGTTCTTACTGAGACATAGACAACCAGGTGAGGGAGTTCCTTACTGAGACCTAGACAACCAGGTTAGGGAGTTCCTTACTAAGACCTAGACAACCAGGTGAGGGAGTTCCTTACTGAGGCCTAGACAACCAGGTGAGGGAGTTCCTTACTGACACCTAGACCCAGGTGAGTTCCTTACTGAGACCTAGACAACCAGGTGAGAGACCTAGACAACCAGGTGAGGGGAGTTCCTTACTGAGGCCTAGACAACCAGGTGAGGGGAGTTCCTTACGAAGACAACCAGGTGAGGGGAGTTCCTTACTGAGACCTAGACAACCAGGTGAGGGGAAGACAACCAGGTGAGGGAGTTCCTTACTGAGACCTAGACAACCAGGTGAGGGGAGTTCCTTACTGAGACCTAGACAACCAGGTGAGGGAGTTCCTTACTAAGACTTAGACAACCAGGTGAGGGAGTTCCTTTCTAAGACCTAGACAACCAGGTGAGGGTTCCTTACTAAGACCTAGACAACCAGGCGAGGGGAGTTCCTTACTAAGACCTAGACAACCAGGTGAGGGGAGTTCCTTACTGAGGCCTAGACAACCAGGTGAGGGGAGTTCCTTACGAAGACAACCAGGTGAGGGGAGTTCCTTACTGAGACCTAGACAACCAGGTGAGGGGAGTTCCTTACACCTGAGACCTAGACAACCAGGTGAGGGGAGTTCCTTACTGAGACCTAGACAACCAGGTGAGAGGAGTTCCTTACTAAGACTTAGACAACCAGGTGAGGGGAGTTCCTTACTAAGACCTAGACAACCAGGTGAGGGGAGTTCCTTACTAGACAACCAGGTGAGGGGAGTTCCTTACTAAGACCTAGACAACCAGGTGAGGGGAGTTCCTTACTAAGACCTAGACAACCAGGTGAGGGGAGTTCCTTACTAAGACCTAGACAACCAGGTGAGGGGAGTTCCTTACTAAGACCTAGACAACCAGGTGAGGGGAGTTCCTTACTGAGACCTAGACAACCAGGTGAGGGGAGGTCCTTACTAAGACCTAGACAACCAGGTGAGAGGAGTTCCTTACTAAGACTTAGACAACCAGGTGAGGGGAGTTCCTTACTAAGACCTAGACAACCAGGTGAGGGGAGTTCCTTACTAAGACCTAGACAACCAGGCGAGGGGAGTTCCTTACTAAGACCTAGACAACCAGGTGAGGGGAGTTCCTTACTAAGACCTAGACAACCAGGTGAGGGGAGTTCCTTACTAAGACCTAGACAACCAGGTGAGGGGAGTTCCTTACTAAGACCTAGACAACCAGGTGAGGGGAGTTCCTTACTGAGACCTAGACAACCAGGTGAGGGGAGTTCCTTACTGAGACCTAGACAACCAGGTTAGGGGAGTTCCTTACTAAGACCTAGACAACCAGGTGAGGGGAGTTCCTTACTGAGGCCTAGACAACCAGGTGAGGGGAGTTCCTTACTGACACCTAGACAACCAGGTGAGTTCCTTACTGAGACCTAGACAACCAGGTGAGGGGAGTTCCTTACTGAGACCTAGACAACCAGGTGAGGGGAGTTCCTTACTGAGGCCTAGACAACCAGGTGAGGGGAGTTCCTTACGAAGACAACCAGGTGAGGGGAGTTCCTTACTGAGACCTAGACAACCAGGTGAGGGGAGTTCCTTACGAAGACAACCAGGTGAGGGGAGTTCCTTACTGAGACCTAGACAACCAGGTGAGGGGAGTTCCTTACTGAGACCTAGACAACCAGGTGAGAGGAGTTCCTTACTAAGACTTAGACAACCAGGTGAGGGGAGTTCCTTACTAAGACCTAGACAACCAGGTGAGGGGTTCCTTACTAAGACCTAGACAACCAGGCGAGGGGAGTTCCTTACTAAGACCTAGACAACCAGGTGAGGGGAGTTCCTTACTAAGACCTAGACAACCAGGTGAGGGGAGTTCCTTACTAAGACCTAGAAAACCAGGTGAGGGGAGTTCCTTACTAAGACCTAGACAACCAGGTGAGGGGAGTTCCTTACTGAGACCTAGACAACCAGGTGAGGGGAGTTCCTTACTGAGACCTAGACAACCAGGTGAGGGGAGTTCCTTACGAAGACCTAGACAACCAGGTGAGGGGAGTTCCTTACTGAGACCTAGACAACCAGGTGAGGGGAGTTCCTTACTAAGACCTAGACAAACAGGTGAGGGGAGTTCCTTACTAAGACCTAGACAACCAGGTGAGGGGAGTTCCTTACTGAGGCCTAGACAACCAGGTGAGGGGAGTTCCTTACTAAGACCTAGACAACCAGGTGAGGGGAGTTCCTTACTGAGACCTAGACAACCAGGTGAGGGGAGTTCCTTACTAAGACCTAGACAACCAGGTGAGGGGAGTTCCTTACTGAGGCCTAGACAACCAGGTGAGGGGAGTTCCTTACTAAGACCTAGACAACCAGGTGAGGGGAGTTCCTTACTAAGACCTAGACAACCAGGTGAGGGGAGTTCCTTACTGAGACCTAGACAACCAGGTGAGGGGAGTTCCTTACTAAGACCTAGACAACCAGGTGAGGGGAGATCCTTACTAAGACCTAGACAACCAGGTGAGGGGAGTTCCTTACTAAGACCTAGACAACCAGGTGAGAGGAGTTCCTTACTGAGACCTAGACAACCAGGTGAGGGGAGTTCCTTACTGAGACCTAGACAACCAGGTGAGGGGAGTTCCTTACTAATCAGTGACCTTAATTCATCAATCAAGTACAAGGGAGGAGCGAAAACCCTCAGACACTCGGCCCTCTGTGGAATGAGTCTGACACCTGTGGACTACTGTAGCTGACCCAAGGGCCAGGTTAGACCGTAGTGGCAGTCCATGTTCCCTTTATTTAATCATGTTTAACCCCTCCACCCTCTTCGGAGTACAAATATCTTTGTTTTTTTTACAGATTTTTTTTGCTATATATACATTTGACATACATGGTATTTTTATATAAAGCAGTCACATCCTTTTAGTTGGGAGGAATGTAGTGCTGTGCTGAAAGCCACAGATTCATTTGAGTTATTCAGGTGACAAGAGTTCCATTTATTTAAAGGGCCAGTTCACCCAAATGACAACCTTAGTTAATGTATTTTGTTCCTACTTGAAAGTAGTATTTAAGGCTGGAGAGACTGAGTATGTTTACATGCACACTAATAATTCGATATCAAACGGATTTATGACAGTAGACAGATTATACAATAGTCATGTAACCACCTTACTCTGCTTATCTTAATCGGTGTAAGGTCAAAATAAAAGTAAGCATATGCCGATTAAAAACACCTGGTTTTTCTGAGCAATCTTTAGATTTATTAGAACACGTAAGCACCTTAAACGGCGTTCCTGCGGTGCATTTTGAAACACGCGGTTCCCCCTCTCATTCCTTTGGTTTTGTTTGAGCGGCCATTCAAGAGTTTTGGTTTGGCTCAATCTGCAAAAAGATGATTCTGAGATAATTGGCTTTAAAGTTAATTGGTTTGAATGGTGTCAGCAACTTGTGTCTTATATTATTAATAACATGAATTGGGGTATTTCTTTACCTTTATTTAATTGTTGCATGTCAGTTAACAACAAATTCTTATTTATAATGAAGGCCTACCGGGGAACAGTGGGTTAACTGCCTTGTTCAGGGGCACAACGACAGATTTTTTACCTGGTCAGTTCAGGGATTCAATCCAGCAACCTTTTACTTACTAGTACAACGCTCGAACCACTAGACTACCTGCCGTCCCTCCACTCTAACCTCTAGACTACCTGCCGCTCCTCCACTCTAACCACTAGGCTACCTGCCGCTCCTCCACTCTAACCACTAGGCTACCAGCCGCTCCTCCACTCTAACCACTAGGCTACCTGCCACTCCTCCTCTACCTGACTGCCCCTCCACTCTAACCACTAGGCTACTTGCCGCTCCTCCACTCTAACCACTAGGCTACCTGCCGCTCCTCCACTCTAACCACTAGGCTACCTGCCGCTCTTCCACTCTAACCACTAGGCTACCTGACTGCCCCTCCACTCTAACCACTAGGCTACCTGCCGCTCCTCCACTCTAACCACTAGGCTACCTGACGCCCCTCCACTCTAACCACTAGGCTACCTGCCGCCCCTCCACTCTAACCACTAGGCTACCTGACTGCCCCTCCACTCTAACCACTAGGCTACCTGACTGCCCTCCACTCTAACCACTAGGCTACCTGCCACACCTCCACTCTAACCACTAGGCTACCTGCCCCTCCACTCTAACCACTAGGCTACCTGACTGCCCCTCCACTCTAACCACTAGGCTACCTGCCGCCCTCCACTCTAACCACTAGGCTACCTGACTGCCCCTCCACTCTAACCACTAGGCTACCTGACTGCCCCTCCACTCTAACCACTAGTCTACCTGACTGCCCCTCCACTCTAACCACTAGGCTACCTGACTGCCCCTCCACTCTAACCACTAGGCTACCTGACTGCCCCTCCACTCTAACCACTAGGCTACCTGACTGCCCCTCCACTCTAACCACTAGGCTACCTGACTGCCCCTCCACTCTAACCACTAGGCTACCTGCCACCCCTCCACTCTAACCACTAGGCTAAACCACTAGGCTACCTGCCGCTCCTCCACTCTAACCACTTACCTGCCGCCCTCCACTCTAACCACTAGGCTACCTGCCGCTCCTCCACTCTAACCACTAGGCTACCTGACTTCCACTCTAACCACTAGGCTACCTGCCGCTCCATCTAACCACTAGGCTACCTGACTGCCCCTCCACTCTAACCACTAGGCTGGCCCCTCCACTCTAACCACTAGGCTACCTGACTGCCCCTCCACTCTAACCACTAGGCTACCTGACTGCCCCTCCACTCTAACCACTAGGCTACCTGCCGCCCCTCCACTCTAACCACTAGGCTACCTGACTGCCCCTCCACTCTAACCACTAGGCTACCTGACTGCCCCTCCACTCTAACCACTAGGCTACCTGACTGCCCCTCCACTCTAACCACTAGGCTACCTGACTGCCCCTCCACTCTAACCACTAGGCTACCTGACTGCCCCTCCACTCTAACCACTAGGCTACCTCCACTCTAACCACTAGGCTACCTGACTGCCCCTCCACTCTAACCACTAGGCTACCTGCCACTCCACTCTAACCACTAGGCTACCTGACTGCCCCTCCACTCTAACCACTAGGCTACCTGCCGCTCCTCCACTCTAACCACTAGGCTACCTGCCGCCCTCCACTCTAACCACTCCTCCACTCTAACCACTAGGCTACCTGACTGCCCTCCACTCTAACCACTAGGCTACCTGACTGCCCCTCCACTCTAACCACTAGGCTACCTGCCACTCCTCCACTCTAACCACTAGGCTACCTGACTGCCCCTCCACTCTAACCACTAGGCTACCTGACTGCCCCTCCACTCTAACCACTAGGCTACCTGCCGCCCCTCCACTCTAACCACTAGGCTACCTGACTGCCCCTCCACTCTAACCACTAGGCTACCTGACTGCCCCTCCACTCTAACCACGAGGCTACCTGCCGCTCCTCCACCTAACCACTAGGCTACCAGACTGCCCCTCCACTCTAACCACTAGGCTACCTGACTGCCCCTCCACTCTAACCACTAGGCTACCTGACTGCCCCTCCACTCTAACCACTAGGCTACCCGACTGCCCCTCCACTCTAACCACTAGGCTACCTGCCACCCCTTTATAGGTTGAGTACATTGAACAGAACAAAGCCATGTCAAACACTACTCCATGTTGACCAGAATGTAGATAGAACCCTATAGAACCTCTGGAGTTGGTGTTTGGTGAACACATTGGAACTATGGATGACAGTTCCTTACTCTGAAAGCCAGAAGACTATCTTAAGTTTGGTAAACCACCATCTGATGTTGCAATTTGTGTGTACTATCCCTTTAACGGGAAAAGATATAGTGATTAGTTATGAAGAAATGACTAGAGGGCTAGTGTATCTGCTTCTGTGTGAATTTCACACATATATTACGGAGAAATAAATCCTTTAACACATTTCCAAACCACAAAAGCACCATGCCGCCCAACAGGCGTGTTGAATGTATTACTCCTTCTCACTATTTAATGAAAGTGGGATTTAGGCGCGGCTGAGGAAACAAGCATCATGTGATCCTTGCTAGGGATTTCCAAACAGCAGTGAGAGAAGGATTGACTGCTACCTCACTGCAGCCGAAGACCAGACTCTCCCTCCATAATAAGACCTCACTGCAGCCGAAGACCAGACTCTCCCTCCATAATAAGACCTCACTGCAGCCGAAGACCAGACTCTCCCTCCATAATAAGACCTCACTGCAGCCGAAGACCAGACTCTCCCTCCATAATAAATCTCACTGCAGCCGAAGACCAGCCTCTCCCTTCATAATAAGATCTCACTGCAGCCGAAGACCAGACTCTCCCTCCATAATAAGACCTCACTGCAGCCGAAGACCAGACTCTCCCTCCATAATAAGACCTCACTGCAGCCGAAGACCAGTCTCTCCCTCCATAATAAGACCTCACTGCAGCCGAAGACCAGTCTCTCCCTCCATAATAAGACCTCACTGCAGCCGAAGACTAGACTCTCCCTCCATAATAAGACCTCACTGCAGCCGAAGACCAGACTCTCCCTCCATAATAAGACCTCACTGCAGCCGAAGACTCTCCTCCATAATAAGACCTCACTGCAGCCGAAGACTAGACTCTCCCTCCATAATAAGACCTCACTGCAGCCGAAGACCAGACTCTCCCTCCATAATAAGACCTCACTGCAGCCGAAGACTAGACTCTCCCTCCATAATAAGACCTCACTGCAGCCGAAGACCAGACTCTCCCTCCATAATAAGACCTCACTGCAGCCGAAGACCAGACTCTCCCTCCATAATAAGATCTCACTGCAGCCGAAGACCAGACTCTCCCTCCATAATAAGACCTCACTGCAGCCGAAGACCAGACTCTCCCTCCATAATAAGACCTCACTGCAGCCGAAGACCAGACTCTCCCTCCATAATAAGACCTCACTGCAGCCGAAGACCAGACTCTCCCTCCATAATAAGACCTCACTGCAGCCGAAGACCAGACTCTCCTACATAATAAGACCTCACTGCAGCCGAAGACCAGACTCTCCTCCATAATAAGACCTCACTGCAGCCGAAGACCAGACTCTCCCTACATAATAAGACCTCACTGCAGCCGAAGACTAGACTCTCCCTCCATAATAAAATCTCACTGCAGCCGAAGACCAGACTCTCCCTACATAATAAGACCTCACTGCAGCCGAAGACTAGACTCTCCCTCCATAATAAAATCTCACTGCAGCCGAAGACCAGACTCTCCCTACATAATAAGACCTCACTGCAGCCGAAGACTAGACTCTCCCTCCATAATAAAATCTCACTGCAGCCGAAGACCAGACTCTCCCTCCATAATAAGACCTCACTGCAGCCGAAGACCACACTCTCCTCCATAATAAAATCTCACTGCATCCGAAGACCAGAAACCTGAAAGGAGCTGGATAAATCAAAAGGTAGTTCTGAATGTCAGCGTGGCTCTGAGGGAGTTGTGTGCTTTCTGCCCACTCACATATCCTCTCATCACATCAGTCCAGGGAGCTACAACCACAATCTGGTCTGGCCTGCCGCCAAGATGGCTCCCTAGTTAGTGCAGCACACTGGTCAAAAGTAGTGCACTATATAGGGACTAGTGTTCCATTTGGAAAGCATTCCTGATCTCTGTAGTGTCGGCCATTCTCTACAGGGGTCAGAGGTCGTACATCAGGTTCGGCTGCTAGATTCATAAGGGTTATAGGCTACTGATGGTACATACCTAGGCCCGGAATATTTATTGACGACATGACCTGGACTTGACCATGACCTCATAGCTAGGTTCAGAGTTCTGCTTAGTCAGGCCACGTGGTCTGGAAGAACTGGCCCTAGCATGGCTTGGCCTTGTTTACCAGAGAGACATCAGTAAACAAGTGCTGAAACCCTGTTCAGCTAATGTTGTGATTTGTTATGACAGATAGTGACTTCCTGAGTCGGCCTATGTTGTGATTTGATATGACAGATAGTGACTTCCTGAGTAGGCCTGTGTTGTGATTTGTTATGACGGATAGTGACTTCCTGAGTAGGCCTGTGTTGTGATTTGTTATGACTGATAGTGACTTCCTGAGTAGGCCTATGTTGTGATTTGATATGACAGATAGTGACTTCCTGAGTAGGCCTGTGTTGTGATTTGTTATGACTGATAGTGACTTCCTGAGTAGGCCTGTGTTGTGATTTGTTATGACGGATAGTGACTTCCTGAGTAGGCCTGTGTTGTGATTTGTTATGACGGATAGTGACTTCCTGAGTAGGCCTGTGTTGTGTTATCATTGTGAGCATCCTATTCAATCTTGGTGTAGACTGGGGTGTATTCATTAGACGAAGACCGTTGCAAAACGTTTTGCAATGAAAGCAATGGTTTCTAATTGACAAATGAAGGTGGGTCCCTTCCCATTTCATTCCGTCTGGTTCTTTTTTTTCTTCTTAGTGATGTCATGGTGTCCGGAACTCCAGCGAACAAATGTTAAAATGAACAGCAGTAGCAGAAAAGATCAAAATCACTGTCTCTTCATGCCGGTGTTCTGATCAATAAATCATCAACCACCAGTCTGTCTATGTGTCTGTCTCGGCCTCTGTTTGTCTTTCTCCTTTCTGTCTCTCTGTCCGTCTGTCTGGTCTACTTGGGCCATTTTCTTCCCTAAACCAGTACAATAAGGACAGATCAACATGGCACCTCTGTGGACATTTTGTCGTAGTCTGTTCAATTAGCTGAATAAAGACTGTACTGTGTTCCATTGCTGTTCAATTGGAATCACCTATTGGGTCATTCAGTCAAATCAATCAAATGTATATATAAAGCCTTTTATAAAGGCCTTCAAATCAGAGGTTGTCACAACAAAGCCCCATAAAGTAAACAATCAATCCATTTCCGCCAACTATTTTACAACAATTGTGATTCAAACCGAAAAATATTTCAAGGATTGGAGGAGTTTCACCTCAATATCCAACAACAATGTCCGCAAGATGTGTTTCCTGTACGAGGCCACGGAAATTACACTCTCGTCTTGATAAGGGTTTTATTCACTAGACACCAAACATAAAACGGACCGAACAGGAAGGGACTGCCGGGAACAGGAAGGGACTGCCGGGAACAGGAAGGGACTGCCGGGAACAGGAAGGGACTGCCGGGAACAGGAAGGGACTGCCGGGAACAGGAAGGGACTGCCGGGAACAGGAAGGGACTGCCGGAACAGGAAGGGACTGCCGGAACAGGAAGGGACTACTGGAACAGGAAGGGACTGCCGGGAACCTGTCCAATAATAAACACTAGTTTTAGTGGTATGCACTAAAGAATACATTCCTAATTTGCAAGTTATTCATTCAACTGTACCAGTACCACTGTAGCCATATAGTCATTTCCAGTCCCTATGTAACCCAACAGGAGATGTTATGTTTCCTGCCTGGACAACAGTTACCCACTTCACTCTGGGCTAATGAGGCCATTTGTCTTCTGATGACTAAGAGAACGTGCTTCTCACTGCATTACCTGTTAGGTTCCCGTGTACCTGTTAGGTTCCTGTTAGGTTCCCCGTGTTCCTGTTAGGTTCCCCGTGTTCCTGTTAGGTTCCCCGTGTTCTCCAATGGATGACTTTGTCATTCATATTCTTCAAGGCAACAAAGTTTTCTTTGAAATTCTTGGCTCGGTTTGGTGTGTGCGTGTGCGTGTGCGGTGTTCTCTGTGATGATGCAACCGTCTGCTCTTGACAGAAGGTTGGTGGTGCGCAGCAGCAATAACCTAAAAAGCCCATAAGCCACAAGGTGAGAGAAATTGTCATTGTTTTTGTGAGGTGTTCTGTGTTGTTGGATGTGCGTCTTGGTCAATTTAGCTGAGAAAATTCAGACTTTGTCAATCTACCGCCCCAGGTGGCTGTCTTATCCTGCCTACTGGGCAGGCTGGCCCTGACACACACACACACACGCTACCACACACACACTACCACACACACACACACTACCACACACACACACACACACACCACACACACACACACACTACAAAATGCACTACCCCACACACACTGCACTACACACACTGCTACTACTACTACACACTACCACACGCTACTAGACACTGCTACATACTACCACACAATACTAGACACTACAACATACTGCTAGACACTACCACACACTGCTAGACACTACCACACACTGCTAGACACTACCACACACTGCTAGACACTACCACACACTCCTAGACACTACAACATACTGCTAGACACTACAACACACTGCTAGACATTACAACACACTGCTAGACACTACCACACACTCCTAGACACTACAACATACTGCTAGACACTACAACATACTGCTAGACACTACAACATACTGCTAGACACTACAACATACTGCTAGACACTACAACACACTGCTAGACACTACAACACACTGCTAGACACTACCACACACTCCTAGACACTACGACATACTGCTAGACACTACAACACACTACCACACACTACCACACACTCCTAGACACTACAACATACTGCTAGACACTACAACATACTGCTAGACACTACAACATACTGCTAGACACTACAACATACTGCTAGACACTACAACATACTGCTAGACACTACAACATACTGCTAGACACTACAACATACTGCTAGACACTACAACACACTGCTAGACACTACAACACACTGCTAGACACTACAACATACTGCTAGACACTACAACATACTGCTCGACACTACAACACCCTGCTAGACACTACAACACACTCCTAGACACTACAACATACTCCTAGACACTACAACATACTGCTAGACACTACAACATACTGCTAGACACTACAACATACTGCTAGACACTACAACACCCTGCAACAGCACACTGCTAGACACTACAACAGCACACTGCTAGACACTACAACACACTACTAGACACTACAACACACTACTAGACATTACAACAACCCACTACAACACACTGCTAGGCACTACAACACACTGCTCGACACTACAACACCCTGCTAGACACTACAACACCCTGCTAGACACTACAACACCCTGCTAGACACTACAACACCCTGCTAGACACTACAACACCCTGCTAGACACTACAACACACTACTAGACACTACAACACACTACTAGACACGACAACACACTACTAGACACTACTAGACACTACTAGACACTACAACAACACACTACATCACACTGCTAGACACTACAACGCACTACCAGACACGACAACACACTACTAGACACTACAACACACTACTAAACACCACACCACACTACTAGACACCACTAGACACTACAACAACACACTGCTAGACACTACAACACACTGCTAGACACTACAATGCACTGCTAGACACTACAACGCACTACAACACACTGCTAGACACCACTAGACACCACTAGACACCACTAGACACTAAAGCACACTGCTTGTAATGGATCTCGTCCACAAACTGACAAGGAAAATAAACACCCACAACTCAAAAGTGAAACCAGGCTACCTAAGTATGATTCTCAATCAGGGACAATGATTGACAGCTGCCTCTGATTGAGAACCATACTAGGCCGAACACAGAAATCCCAAATGATAGAAAAACGAACATAGACAACCCACCCAACTCACGCCATGACCATACTAAAAAAATATATAATAACAGAACTAAGGTCACAACGTGACACTTCTAGACACTGAAAAACCCACTACTAGACACTACTCGACACTACAACACACTACTAGACACTACGAGACACCACTAGACACTGCAACACACAGACACTACTAGACACTAATACACACTAATAGATACTACAACACATTACTAGACACTACACTACATTCCTAGACACTACTAGACACTACTAGACACTACTAGACACTACACTACATTCCTAGACACTACTAGACACTACTAGACACTACAACATGCTACTAGACACTACCAGACACTACTAGACACTACTAGACCCCACTAGACACCACTAGACACCACTAGACACTACTAGACACTACAACACACTACTAGACACCACTAGACACTGCAACACACAACACACTACTAGACACTACACAGACACTACTAGACACTAATACACACTACTAGATACTACAACACACTACTAGACACAACACAGACACTACGAGACACTACACAGACACTACTAGACACTAATACACACTACTAGATACTACAACACAATACTAGATACTACAACACAATACTAGACACTACAATACATTCCTAGACACTACAACACACTACTAGACACTACAATACATTCCTAGACACTACTAGACACTACAACACACTACTAGACACTACAATACATTCCTAGACACTACTAGACACTACAACACACTACTAGACACTACAATACATTCCTAGACACTACTAGACACTACAACACACTACTAGACACTACAATACATTCCTAGACACTACAATACATTCCTAGACGCTACAATACATTCCTGCTAGACACTACAATACATTCCTAGACACTACAACACACTACTAGACACTACAATACATTCCTAGACACTACTAGACACTACAACACACTACTAGACACTACAATACATTCCTAGACACTACTAGACACTACAACACACTACTAGACACTACAATACATTCCTAGACACTACTAGACACTACAACACACTACTAGACACTACAATACATTCCTAGACACTACTAGACACTACAACACACTACTAGACACTACAATACATTCCTAGACACTACTAGACACTACAACACACTACTAGACACTACAAACACTACATTCCTAGACACTACAATACATTCCTAGACACTACAATACATTCCTAGACACTACTAGACACTACTAGACACTACAATACATTCCTAGACACTACTAGACACTACTAGACACTACAATACATTCCTAGACACTACTAGACACTACAACACACTACTAGACACTACAATACATTCCTTGACACTACTAGACACTACTAGACGCGACAACACGCTACTAGATACTACAACACACTACTAGACACTACACTACATTCCTAGACACTACTAGACACTACTAGACACTACTAGACACTACAACATGCTACTAGATACTACAACACACTACTAGACACTACTAGACACTACAACACGCTACTAGATACTACAACACACTACTAGACACTACAATACATTCCTAGACACTACTAGACACGACAAGACACGACAACACGCTACTAGATACTACACTACATTCCTAGACACTACTAGACACTACAACATGCTACTAGACACTACCAGACACTACTAGACCCCACTAGACACCACTAGACACCACTAGACACCACTAGACACTACTAGACACTACTAGACACCACTAGACACTGCAACACACAGACACTACTAGACACTACACAGACACTACTAGACACTAATACACACTGCTAGATACTACAACACACTACTAGACACAACACAGACACTACGAGACACTACACAGACACTACTAGACACTAATACACACTACTAGATACTACAACACAATACTAGACACTACAATACATTCCTAGACACTACTAGACACTACTAGACACTACAATACATTCCTAGACACTACAACACACTACTAGACACTACAATACATTCCTAGACACTACTAGACACTACAACACACTACTAGACACTACAATACATTCCTTGACACTACAATACATTCCTAGATACTACAACACACTACTAGACACTACAATACATTCCTAGACACTACTAGACACGACAAGACACGACAACACGCTACTAGACTACTACACTACATTCCTAGACACTACTAGACACTACAACATGCTACTAGACACTACCAGACACTACTAGACACTACTAGACCCCACTAGACACCACTAGACACCACTAGACACTACTAGACACTACAACACACGCTACTAGACACCACTAGACACTGCAACACACAGACACTACTAGACACTCTGTGTTGAATACAGACACTACTAGACACTAATACACACTACTAGATACTACAACACACTACTAGACACAACACAGACACTTCCCACGAGACACTACACAGACACTACTAGACACTAATACACACTACTAGATACTACAACACAATACTAGACACTACAATACATTCCTAGACACTACAACACACTACTAGACACTACTAGACACTACAATACATTCCTAGACACTACAACACACTACTAGACACTACAATACATTCCTAGACACTACTAGACACTACAACACACTACTAGACACTACAATACATTCCTAGACACTACAATACATTCCCCTTGACACTACAATACATTCCTAGATACTACAACACACTACTAGACACTACACTACATTCCTAGACACTACTAGACACGACAAGACGCTACTAGATACTACAGCACACTACTAGACACTACTGGAGACACTACTAGACACCACTAGACACTACAACACACTACTAGATACTACAGCACACTACTAGACACTACTAAAACACTACTGGATACTACAGCACGCTACTAGATACTACAACACACTACTAGACACTACTAGACACCACTAGACACCACTAGACACTACTAGACACCACTAGACACAGCTCTGTGTTGAATAGTAGAGTAACTGTCTAAACCTTCCCCAGCTCTGTGTTGAATAGTAGAGTAACTGTCTAAACCTTCCCCAGCTCTGTGTTGAATAGTGGAGTAACTGTCTAAACCTTCCCCAGCTCTGTGTTGAATAGTAGAGTAACTGTCTAAACCTTCCCCAGCTCTGTGTTGAAGCCTTTCTCCGTAGTGTTTTTGTGTATCTAACTGTCTAAACCTTCCCCACCTCTGTGTTGAATAGTAGAGTAACTGTCTAAACCTTCCCCAGCTCTGTGTTGAATAGTAGAGTAACTGTCTAAACCTTCCCCAGCTCTGTGTTGAATAGTAGAGTAACTGTCTGTCTCTATCTCTGAGTGTCTATATCTCTGTTTTGTCTGTCTAAATCTTTCTCTCTCTCTCTTTCTCTCTCTACCTATCCCTCCCTCTCTCTACCTATCCCTCCCCCTCTCTACCCATCCCTCCCTCTCTCTACCTATCCCTCCCTCTCTCTACCCATCCCTCCCTCTCTCTACCCATCCCTCCCTCTCTCTACCCATCCCTCCCTCTCTCTACCCATCCCTCCCTCTCTCTACCCATCCCTCCCTCTCTCTACCCATCCCTCCCTCTCTCTACCCATCCCTCCCTCTCTCTACCCATCTCTCCCTCTCTCTACCCATCCCTCCCTCTCTCTGTATTGTCCATCCCTCCCTCTCTCTACCCATCCCTCCTCTCTCTACCCATCCCTCCCTCTCTCTACCCATCCCTCCCTCTCTACCTATCTCTCCTTCTCTCTACCCATCCCTCCTCTCTGTCTACCCATCCCTCCCTCTCTCTTACCCATCCCTCCCTCTCTCTACCCATCCCTCTCTCTACCCATCCCTCCCTCTCTCTACCCATTCCTCCCTCTCTCTACCCATCCCTCCCTCTCTCTACCTATCCCTCCTCTCTCTACACATCCCTTCCTCCCTCCCAAACAGATGGCACCAGCTGCCGTTGGAAACATGTAACTATCTCAATGAGTGAACCCCCATGGTCCCCATGGAATTTAACTGGGGAAGACCCCCACAGAATGTTGACTGGGGAAGACCCCACAGGTAATTTGATTGGGGAAGACCCCACAGAAATGGAAATGGCTCTGTCCCTGTTGACTGGGGAAGACCCCACAGAATTTGACTGAGGAAGACCCCACAGAATTTGACTGGGGAAGAACCCCACAGAATTTGACTGGGGAAGACCCCACAGAATTTGACTGGGGAAGACCCCACAGAATTTGACTGGGAAGACCCACAGAATTTGACTGGGGGAAGACCCCCACAGAATTGACTGGGGAAGATCCACCCAGGAATTTGACTGGGGAAGACCACCATTGAACTTGACTGGGGAAGACCTCCACAGAAATTTGACTGGGGGGTAAGACCCCACA
The DNA here is from genome assembly GCF_023373465.1 of Oncorhynchus keta. NCBI lineage: Eukaryota > Metazoa > Chordata > Actinopteri > Salmoniformes > Salmonidae > Oncorhynchus > Oncorhynchus keta. Next base: position 11,814,753 of record NC_068435.1, read on the forward strand.
GAACTGGAATGGCTGACTGGGGGGTAAGACCCACAGAATTTCATCTCTTCTCGCTGTTCTCTCTCTCTCTCTCTTTCTCTCTCTCTCTCCATCTTCTCTCTCTGTGTTGGGGTAATGGTCCAGGGAAATCTCTCCATCTTCTCTCTGGAATGGCTCTCTCTCTCTCTCTCTCTCTCTCTCTCTCTCTCTCTCTCTCTCCAGGGAAATCTCTCCTCTCTCTCTGCTCTATCTCTCTCTCTCTCTCTCCCCTTTCTCTCTACTCATCTCTTCCTCTGCCAGTTCTTTCTCCAGTCTTCTCTCTCTCTCTCTCCATCTTCTCTCTCTGTGTTGGGGTAATGGTCCAGGGAAATGGAATGGCTCTGTCTCTCTCTCTCTCTCTCTGTCTCTCTCTCTCATCTTCTCTCTCTCTCCTCTCTCTCTCTCTCTCTCTCTCTCTCTCTCTCTCTCTCTCTGTCTCTCCAGGGAAATGGAATGGCTCTCCAGGAAATCTCTCTCTCTCTCTCTGTGTTGGGGTACCCCTTTCTCTCTGGAATGGCCTCTCTCTACCTCTCTCTACCTCTCTACCCCTCTCTACCCCTCTCTACCTCTCTCTCTCTCTCTCTCTGTCTCTCTCTCTCCTCTCCAGGGAAATCTCTCTCTCTGCCTCTGTGTTGGGGTACCTCCAGGGAAATGGAATGGGTCTCTCTCTCTCTGTGTTGGGGTACCTCTCTGTCCTCTGTGTTGGGTACCTCTCTCCAGGGAACTCTCTCTACCTCTCTCTCTCCTATCTCTACCAGGGAAATGGAATGGCTCTCTCTCTCTCTCTCTCTCTCTCTCTACCCCTTTCTCTCTACTAATCTCTTATCGCTGTTCTTTCTCCGTCTTTTCTCTCTCTCCCCTTCACTTTCTAATATGAATCATCCCTAAGTGTTTTTGTGTATCTTTTGAGAATACTCTAGCGGTGTCGGCTGTGAACACTAATGAGTTGACAAGGCTTTTAAGGAGGTGTTAGTTAAAGTCAGTCAGGGAACTGGAATGGCTCTGCGTGTTGGGGTATCATCTGTCCTCAAGCCAACCAAACACTGCTTCCTGTGGCTCCTAATGAGAATATAATGGAATGTTCTGGAAAACCAAACATGTTCTTAATGGCAGTTAAAGAGATTGTTCAGGAAAACCCATTTTCTATACTGAACAAGAATAATAATGACAATATTTATGGCCCTGGCGGTGACACTTCTGGGCAAAAGCCTTGCAACTAGCAGAGAAATGGAGAGAAAGAGGCTCTGTCCTCTGTGTTGGGGTAGAGGGAGTTATTTTTGGTCCTAACACTAGGGCTGTGACAATTATGGAATTTTGGGTAACGATTCATTGTCATGCAGATAAACACTGTTATTGTCACAATTGTCATTTTTGTCGTTAAATGGTTTGTGCTTGTCAGGCATGTTTGAAAATTAGCTACAACATACCTGATGAACACAACATGGAGTTTTGGTTACCAACTACCCTCTCCATGTAAACATGTACAACTGCCCTCTCCATGTAAACATGTACAACTGCCCTCTCCATGTAAACATGTACAACTGCCCTCTCCATGTAAACATGTACAATGGCTGCCCTCTCCATGTAAACATGTACAACTGCCCTCTCCATGGAATAATGTAAATGGCTCTGTGTTGGGGTATGTACAACTGCCAGAGGTCTGTCTGTTTCAGTAGATGTTCTCCTTTGTTATTCTAACACTGTGTGAGAGACTTGGGTTCAAACTCAGGTTTCCTGTGTAACACTCGTCCTTGTGTTACCCTGTTGAGCTAAAAACCTACGCATTTGCTCCGGGAGACGACCTGTATTCAAGTCTCAGGCAAGGTTACTCAACTACCTCCATTTACCACCAGCTGTAAATACATACAGCAGGCCATCCACCTTTTACATCCACCCCTCTCTGTTTGACTTGGATATGAAGATAACAGGGTTTGTATTGTGTTGCTGAAGCGAGAAGGCCCACCTGAACGCCTTGTTCGTATTGTTGTGTCTCTGCCATTTTGAGCATCTTAAGCACCTGTGTGGGGCTGTACTATCAGACAGAGACGGAGAGTAAGAGAGCAAGAGTCACCTGTCTCTGTACACACCAGGTCCTCTCAGCTCCAACTTTACAGCTTTGGAGAGAGAAAACAACAACCTCAAGATTCGTTGTAACCAGAAAGCCAAACTGAAAGCCTCTGAGTGGTTGATAGTATTAGATGAACTGCACTGCCAGTCCCATGGTTGTTGGGGTAATGGTCCAGGGAAATGGAATGGCTCTGTGTTGGGGTAATGGTCCAGGGAACTGGAATGGCTCTGTCCTCTGTGTTGGGGTAATGGTCCAGGGAACTGGAATGGGTCTGTCCTCTGTGTTGGGGTAATGGTCCAGGGAACTGGAATGGGTCTGTCCTCTGTGTTGGGGTAATGGTCCAGGGAACTGGAATGGCTCTGTCCTCTGTGTTGGGGTAATGGTCCAGGGAAATGGAATGGCTCTGTGTTGGGGTAATGGTCCAGGGAACTGGAATGGCTCTGTCCTCTGTGTTGGGGTAATGGTCCAGGGAAAATGGAATGGCTGTGTTGGGGTAATGGTCCAGGGAACTGGAATGGCTCTGTCCTCTGTGTTGGGGTAATGGTCCAGGGAAATGGAATGTGTCTCTGTGTTGGGGTAATGGTCCAGGGAACTGGAATGGGTCTGTCCTCTGTGTTGGGGTAATGGTCCAGGGAACTGGAATGGCTCTGTCCTCTGTGTTGGGGTAATGGTCCAGGGAAATGGAATGGCTATGTCCTCTGTGTTGGGGTAATGGTCAGGGGGAAATGGAATGGCTCTGTGTTGGGGTAATGGTCCAGGGAAATGGAATGGCTGGAATGGGTCTGGCTCTGTGTTGGGGTAATGGTCCAGGGAACTGGAATGGCTCTGTCCTCTATGTTGGGGTAATGGTCCAGGGAAATGGAATGGCTCTGTGTTGTTGGGGTAATGGTCCAGGGAAATGGAATGGCTCTGTCCTCTGTGTTGGGGTAATGGTCCAGGGAACTGGAATGGCTCTGTCCTCTGTGTTGGGGTAATGGCCCAGGGAACTGGTGTTGGGGTAATGGTCCAGGGAAATGGAAATGGGTCTGTCCTCTGTGTTGGGGTAATGGCTGGAATGGCTCTGTCCTCTGTGTTGGGGTAATGGTCCAGGGAACTGGAATGGGAAATGGAATGGCTCTGTGTTGGGGTAATGGCCCAGGAAATGGAATGGCTCTGTCCTCTGTGTTGGGGTAATGGTCCAGGGAAATGGAATGGCTCTGTCGTCTGTGTTGGGGTAATGGTCCAGGGAAATGGAATGGCTCTGTGTTGGGGTAATGGTCCAGGGAACTGGAATGGCTCTGTCCTCTGTGTTGGGGTAATGGTCCAGGGAACTGGAATGGGTCTGTCCTCTGTGTTGGGGTAATGGTCCAGGGAACTGGAATGGCTCTGTCCTCTGTGTTGGGGTAATGGTCCAGGGAAATGGAATGGCTCTGTCCTCTGTGTTGGGGTAATGGTCCAGGGAAATGGAATGGCTCTGTGTTGGGGTAATGGTCCAGGGAACTGGAATGGCTCTGTCCTCTGTGTTGGGGTAATGGTCCAGGGAACTGGAATGGCTCTGTGTCTGTGTTGGTAATGGTCCAGGGAAATGGAATGGGTCTGTCCTCTGTGTTGGGGTAATGGTCCAGGGAACTGGAATGGCTCTGTCCTCTGTGTTGGGGTAATGGCCCAGGGAACTGGAATGGCTATGTCCTCTGTGTTGGGGTAATGGCCCAGGGAAATGGAATGGCTCTGTCCTCTGTGTTGGGGTAATGGTCCAGGGAAATGGAATGGCTCTGTCCTCTGTGTTGGGGTAATGGCCCAGGGAAATGGAATGGCTCTGTGTTGGGGTAATGGTCCAGGGAAATGGAATGGCTCTGTCCTCTGTGTTGGGGTAATGGTCCAGGGAACTGGAATGGGTCTGTCCTCTGTGTTGGGGTAATGGTCCAGGGAACTGGAATGGGTCTGTCCTCTGTGTTGGGGTAATGGTCCAGGGAACTGGAATGGCTCTGTCCTCTGTGTTGGGGGAACTGGAATGGTCCAGGGGGAAATGGAATGTCCTCTGTGTTGGGGTAATGGTCCAGGGAAATGGAATGGCTCTGTCCTCTGTGTTGGGGTAATGGTCCAGGGGGAACTGGAATGGCTCTGTCCTCTGTGTTGGGGTAATGGTCCAGGGAAATGGAATGGCTCTGTCCTCTGTGTTGGGGTAATGGTCCAGGGAACTGGAATGGCTCTGTCCTCTGTGTTGGGGTAATGGTCCAGGGAACTGGAATGGCTCTGTCCTCTGTGTTGGGGTAATGGTCCAGGGGAATGGCTGGAAATGGCTCTGTCCTCTGTGTTGGGGTAATGGTCCAGGGAAATGGAATGGCTCTGTCCTCTGTGTTGGGGTAATGGTCCAGGGAAATGGAATGGGTCTGTCGTCTGTGTTGGGGTAATGGTCCAGGGAACTGGAATGGCTCTGTCCTCTGTGTTGGGGTAATGGTCCAGGGAAATGGAATGGCTCTGTCCTCTGTGTTGGGGTAATGGTCCAGGGAACTGGAATCTCTGTCCTCTGTGTTGGGGTAGGCCCAAATGGAATGGGTCTGTCCTCTGTGTTGGGGTAATGGTCCAGGGAACTGGAATGGCTCTGTCCTCTGTGTTGGGGTAATGGCCCAGGGAACTGGAATGGCTCTGTCCTCTGTGTTGGGGTAATGGTCCAGGGAAATGGAATGGCTCTGTCCTCTGTGTTGGGGTAATGGTCCAGGGAACTGGAATGGCTCTGTCCTCTGTGTTGGGGTAATGGTCCAGGGAACTGGAATGGGTCTGTCCTCTGTGTTGGGGTAATGGTCCAGGGAACTGGAATGGCTCTGTCCTCTGTGTTGGGGTAATGGTCCAGGGAAATGGAATGGCTCTGTCCTCTGTGTTGGGGTAATGGTCCAGGGAAATGGAATGGCTCTGTCCTCTGTGTTGGGGTAATGGTCCAGGGAAATGGAATGGCTCTGTCCTCTGTGTTGGGGTAATGGTCCAGGGAAATGGAATGGCTCTGTGTGTTGGGGTACTGGGAACTGGAATGCTCTGTCCTCTGTGTTGGGGTAATGGTCCAGGGAACTGGAATGAGTCTGTCCTCTGTGTTGGGGTAATGGTCCAGGGAACTGGAATGGCTCTGTCCTCTGTGTTGGGGTAATGGCCCAGGGAACTGGAATGGGTCTGTCCTCTGTGTTGGGGTAATGGTCCAGGGAACTGGAATGGCTCTGTCCTCTGTGTTGGGGTAATGGTCCAGGGAAATGGAATGGCTCTGTCCTCTGTGTTGGGGTAATGGCCCAGGGAACTGGAATGGCTCTGTCCTCTGTGTTGGGGTAATGGTCCAGGGAAATGGAATGGCTCTGTCCTCTGTGTTGGGGTAATGGCCCAGGGAACTGGAATGGCTCTGTCCTCTGTGTTGGGGTAATGGTCCAGGGAAATGGAATGGCTCTGTCCTCTGTGTTGGGGTAATGGTCCAGGGAACTGGAATGGCTCTGTCCTCTGTGTTGGGGTAATGGTCCAGGGAAATGGAATGGGTCTGTCCTCTGTGTTGGGGTAATGGTCCAGGGAAATGGAATGGCTCTGTGTTGGGGTAATGGTCCAGGGAACTGGAATGGCTCTGTCCTCTGTGTTGGGGTAATGGTCCAGGGAAATGGAATGAGTCTGTCCTCTGTGTTGGGGTAATGGTCCAGGGAACTGGAATGGCTCTGTCCTCTGTGTTGGGGTAATGGTCCAGGGAAATGGAATGGGTCTGTCCTCTGTGTTGGGGTAATGGTCCAGGGAAATGGAATGGGTCTGTCCTCTGTGTTGGGGTAATGGTCCAGGGAAATGGAATGGCTCTGTCCTCTGTGTTGGGGTAATGGTCCAGGGAAATGGAATGGGTCTGTCCTCTGTGTTGGGGTAATGGTCCAGGGAAATGGAATGGCTCTGTCCTCTGTGTTGGGGTAATGGCCCAGGGAAATGGAATGGGTCTGTCCAGGGAAATGGAATGGGTCTGTGTTGGGGTAATGGTCCAGGGAAATGGAATGGCTCTGTGTTGGGGTAATGGTCCAGGGAAATGGAATGGCTCTGTCCTCTGTGTTGGGGTAATGGCCCAGGGAACTGGAATGGCTCTGCCTCTCTGTTGGCTGTGTTTGTGTTTTTAATGTGTGTGCCATGGGGAAAGCTGGTTCAGCTCCAGACCTGGATTCAAATACTACTTGAAATCCTTTGAAATACTTAAACCAGTGGTGGCTGGTGGCACTTTAAATGGGAAGGACAGGCTCACAGTAATTGCCGGAATGGAATTAACGGAATGGTCTCAAAATCAAACACCTGGTTTCCATGTATTTCATAACATTGTGTTCATTCCATTTATTATTATTATGAGGCGTCCTCAGGATAGTCCTGAATGAATCGTAAATAATGATGAGTGAGAAGGTTACAGACGCACAAATATCATACCCCAGTGCTGACAAGCAATTCAATTAACCCACCTTTCCTCGGGTGCCAAAGACGTGGATGACGATGAAGGCCCCGCAGCTACCTGATTCAGAGGGGTTGGGTTAAATGCAGAAGACACATTTCAGTTGTACAACTGACTAGGTATCCCCGTTTCCTTTCCCAAGACATGCTAACCTCTCATCATTACAATAACATTTTTAGGGGGTATGATATTTATGCCTCTAACTTTCTCACTCATCATTATTCATGATTCATTCAGGATTATCCGTAATCATGGTAGCATCCACATTAATGTAGAAGTGTTTAGAAATATATTCTTATTTACAATAAAAGTTACTCCAAAATGACATAATACATTATTTAACATTCGCACTGAGCTAAAGCCTAGAGCTGCCGCTTTTAAGGAGCGGGACACAGAAACGTATAAGAAACCCCGCTATGCCTTCCGACGAGCGTAAATACAGGACGAAGATCGAATCGTAATACACCGGCCCTGACGCTCATGGCAGGGCTTGTAAACTATTACAGACTACAAAGGGAAGCACAGCCGAGAGCTGCCCAGTGACACCAGCCTACCAGAAGAGCTAAATAACTTCTATGCTCGCTTCAAGGCAAGTAACACTAAAACATGCATGAGAGCATCAGCTGTTCCGGAAGACTGTGTGATCACGCTCTCTGCTGCCGATGTGAGTAAGACCTTTAAACAGGTCAACATTCTCAAGGCCGCAGGACCAGACGGATTACCAGGATGTGTACTCCAAGCATGTGCTGACCAACTGGCAAGTGTCTTCACTGACATTTTTATCCTCTCTCTGTCTGAGTCTGTAATACCAACATGTTTCAAGCAGACCATCATAGTCCCTGTGCCCAAGAACACTAAGGTAACCTGCCTAAATGACTACAGATCCGTAGCACTCACGTCTGTAGCCATGAAATGCTTTGAAAGGTTGGTAATGGTTGACATCAACACCATTATCCCAGAAACCCTAGACCCACTCCAATTTGCAGTACCACACCAACAGAGCCACAGATGATGCAATCTCTATTGCACTCCACACTGCCCTTTCCCACCTTGACAAAAGGAACACCAACGTGAGAATGCTATTCATTGATTACAGCTCAGCGTTCAACACCGACCCTGGGAATAAACACCTCCCTCTGCAACTGGATCCTGGACTTCCTGACGGGCCGCCCCCAGGTGGTAAGGTTAGGTAACAACACATCCGCCGTGCACATCCGCCGTGCAGATCCTCAACACAGGGGCCCCTCAGGGTGCGTGCTCAGTCCCCTCCTGTACTCCCTGTTCACTCATGACTGCACGGCCAGGCACGACTCCAACATCATCATTAAGTTTGCTGACGACACAACATCGACAACGATGAGACAGCCTATGGTGAGGAGGTCAGAGACAGTGTGGTGACCAGACAGTGTGGTGCCAGGACAACAACCTCTCCCTCAACGTGATCAAGACAAAGGAGATTATTGTGGACGACAGGAAAAGGAGGACCGAGCACGCCCCTTTCTCATCGATGGGGCTGTAGTGGAGCAGGTTGAGAGCTTCAAGTTCCAAAACATCTTCTAGCCCCAAGCCATAAGACTCCTTAACAGCGAATCAAATAGCTACCCAGACTAATTATTTGTTATTCTTATCTCTTACTTTTTTTTAGGTATTTTCTTCAAACTCTGTTGTTGGTTAAGGGCTTGTAAGTAAGCATTTCACTAAGGTTGTATTCGGCGCATTTGACGCTTTGATTTGAGTCTTACGAATGTCCTGCTGTCCCATCTTCAGTTCGTATCACATAATACGATGTCTTTATCCATAACTGTTGCTCACATGGTCATTTTACCAGCCCTAGCTTTGATTACTGCATAGCATGTGACTAATTAATGAGGTGAATTGTAGATGAAACTCCTGTTTTTATCTCTTTCTCCCATTCTCTTGTTTTTTCTCCACCTCTTTAACTCTTTCGTTCTCTCTCCTTTTCACCATCTCTCTCTCTATCTCACCATCTCTCTCTCTATCTCTTCTTCTCAAAATCTCTTTCTCTCCGTCCTTCTCACCATCTCTCTCTCTATCTCTCCTTCTCACCATCTCTCTCCGTCCTTCTCACATCTCTCTCTCTCCGTCCTTCTCACATCTCTCTCTCTCCGTCCTTCTCACCATCTCTCTCTCTCCGTCCTTCTCACATCTCTCTCTCTCCGTCCTTCTCACCATCTCTCTCTCTCCGTCCTTCTCACCATCTCTCTCTCTCCGTCCTTCTCACCATCTCTCTCTCCGTCCTTCTCACATCTCTCTCTCTCCGTCCTTCTCACCATCTCTCTCTCTCTCTCCTTCTCACCTCTCTCTCTCCGTCCTTCTCACCATCTCTCTCTCTCCGTCCTTCTCACCATCTCTCTCTCTCTCTCTCTCTCTGTCCTTCTCACCATCTCTATCTCTCCTTCTCATCATCTCTCTCCGTCCTTCTCACCATCTCTCTCTCTCCTTCTCACCATCTCTCTTCATCATTCTTCTTCATCATTCATTCTTCATCATTCTCACCATCTCTCTCTCTCTCTCTCCGTCCTTATCACATCTCTCTCTCTCATCCTTATCACCATCTCTCTCTCTCTCTCCGTCCTTCTCACCATCTCCGTCCTTCTCACCATCTCTATCTCTCCTTCTCACCATGTCTCTCCGTCCTTCTCACCATCTCTCTCTCTCCGTCCTTCTCACCATCTCTCGCTCTCTGTCCTTCTCACCATCTCTCTCTCCGTCTTTCTCACCATCTCTCTCTCTCTCCATCCTTCTCACCATCTCTCTCTCTCCTTCTCACCATCTCTCTCTCCGTCTTTCTCACCATCTCTCTCTCTCTGTCCTTCTCACCATCTCTCTCTCTGTCCTTCTCACCATCTCTCTCTCTCGTCCTTCTCACCATCTCTCTCTCTCTCCGTCCTTCTCACCATCTCTCTCTCTCTCCGTCCTTCTCACCATCTCTCTCTCTCTGTCCTTCTCACCATCTCTCTCTCCGTCCTTCTCACCATCTCTCTCTCTCTCCGTCCTTCTCACCATCTCTCTCTCTCCGTCCTTCTCACCATCTCTCTCTCTCTGTCCTTCTCACCATCTCTCTCTCTTCGTCCTTCTCACCATCTCTCTCTCTCCGTCCTTCTCACCATCCATCTCTCTGAGTAGCCAGGAAGACGTGTGCCCCAGCAGAGTTTGCCTGTGCTAACGGCCAGTGTGTACCAGGCCGCTGGCGCTGTGACGGGGAGCCAGAGTGTCCCGACGGCTCGGATGAGGCAGACGCCACCTGCAGTAAGTCAGAGCTCCAGTGGTTTCCCCATTCATAGTCACCTAACCACACTCACCCAACTCAAACACTCAGCAACACTTCCCCAGTCTGTCAACCACTCCACGAGCACACAGCCGTCCATGGTCGCTCACTCACTCAACCAACCACCCTTACATGGTCACCTGACCATCTATGTACAGTTGAAGTGGGAAGTTTACACCATAGCCAAATACATTTAAACTCTGTTTTTCATAATTCCTGACATTTAACCCTAGTAACAATTCCCTGTTTTAGGTCAGTTAGGATCATCACTTTATTTTAAGAATGTGAAATGTCAGAATAATAGCAGAGAGAATGATTTATTTCAGCTTTTATTTATTTCATCACATTCCCAGTTGGTCAGTGGTTTACATACACTCAATTAGTATTTGGTAGCATTGCCTTTAAATTGTTTAACTTGGGTCAAACGTTTTGGGTAGCCTTCCACAAGCTTCCCACAATAAGTTGAGTGAATTGTGGCCCATTCCTCCTGACAGAGCTGGTGTAACTGAGTCAGGTTTGTAGGCCTCCTTGCTCACACACACTTTTTCAGTTCTGCCACAAATTGTCTATAGGATTGAGGTCTGGGCTTTGTGATGGCCACTCCAATACCTTGACTTTGTTGTCCCTAAGCCATTTTGCCACAACTTTGGAAGTATGCTTGGGGTCATTGTCCATTTGGAAGACCCATTTGCGACCAAGCTTTAACTTCCTGAATGATGTCTTGAGATGTTGCTTCAATATATCCACTTAATTTTCCTGCCTCATATTGCCATCTATTTTGTGAAGTGCACCAGTCCCTCCAGCAGCAAAACACCCCCACAACATGATGCTGCCATCTCTGTGCTTCACGGTTGGGATGGTGTTCTTTGGCTTGCAAGCGTCCTCCTTTTCCCTCCAAACATAACGATGGTCATTATGGCCAAACAGTTCTATTTTTGTTTCATCAGAACAGAGGACATTTCTCCAAAAAGTACGATCTTTGTCCCCATGTGCAGTTGCAAACCGTAGTCTGGCTTTTCTATGGGGGTTTTGGAGCAGTGGCTTCTTCCTTGCAGAGCGGCCTTTCAGGTTATGTCGACATAGGACTCGTTTTGCTGTGGATATAGATACCTTTGTACCCGTATCTTCACAAGGTAATTTGCTGTTGTTCTGGGATTGATTTGCACTTTTCGCACCAAAGTACGTTAATCTCTAGGAGACAGAACGGGACTCCTTCCTGAGCAGTATGACGGCTGCGTGGTCCCATGGTGTTTATACTTGCGTACTATTGTTTGTACAGATGAACGTGGTATCTTCAGGTGTTTGGAAATTGCTCCCAAGGATGAACCAGACTTGTGGAGGTCTACAAATGTTTTTCTGAGGACTTGGCTGATTTCTTTTGATTTTCCCCATGATGTCAAGCCAAGAGGCACTGAGTTTGAAGGTAGGCCTTGAAATACATCCACAGGTACACCTCCAATTGACTCAAATGATGTCAATTAGCCTATTCGAAGATTCTAAAGCCATGACATCATTTTCTGGAATTTTCCAAGCTGTTTAAAGGCACAGTCAACTTCGTGTATGTAAACTTCTGACCCACTGGAATTGTGTTAGTGAATTATAGGTGAAATAATCTGTTGTTGTAAAAATGACTTGTGTCATGCACAAAGTAGATGTCCTGACCGACTTGTCAAAACTATAGTTTGTTAACAAGAAATGTGTGGAGTGATTGAAGAATAAGTTTTAATGACTCCAACCTAAGTGTATGTAAACTTCCGACTTCAACTGTACCTATTCAGTGACGCTGCGTTTACCCTGACTTCTCCTTCTGTCTGCTCTATCCCTCTACCTCTGTTTGCTCTATCCCTCTACCTCTCTCTGCTCTTTCTGTCTGCTCTATCCCTCTACCTCTGTTTGCTCTATCCCTCTACCTCTCTCTGCTCTTTCTGTCTGCTCTATCCCTCTTCCTCTGTCTGCTCTATCCCTCTACCTCTGTCTGCTCTATCCCTCTCCCTCTCTCTGCTCGAACTCTCTACCTCTGTCTGCTCTTTCTCTCTACTCTATCCCTCTACCTCTCTCTACTCTCTCCCTCTACCTCTGTCTGCTCTATCCCTCTACCTCTGTCTGCTCTATCCCTCTCTCTCTGTCTGCTCTATCCCTCTACCTACCTCTCTCTGCTCTATCCCTCTACCTCTGTCTGCTCTATCCCTCTCTCTCTGTCTGCTCTATCCCTCTACCTACCTCTCTCTGCTCTATCCCTCTACCTCTCTCTGCTCTTTCTGTCTGCTCTATCCCTCTACCTCACTCTGCTCTATCCCTCTGCTCTATCCCTCTACCTCTCAGCTTTATCCCTCTACCTCTCTCTGCTCTTTCTCTCTGCTCTATCCTTCTACCTCTCTCTGCTCTATCCCTCTACCTCTGTCTGCTCTATCCCTCTACCTCTCTCTGCTCTTTTTGTCTGCTTTATCACTCTACCTCTGTCTGCTCTATCCCTCTACCTCTCTCTGCTCTTTCCCTCTACCTCTCTCTGCTCTATCCCTCTACCTCTGCTCGAACTCTCTACCTCTGTCTGCTCTTTCTCTCAGCTCTATCCCTCTACCTCTCCTACTCTCTCCCCTACCTATGTCTGCTCTATCCCTCTACCTATGTCTGCTCTATCCACAGGTACCTACCTCTCTCTGCTCAAATGATATCCCTTACCTATCTCTTCTACCATGACTCATTTTCTGCTCTTTCTGTCTGCTTAAAGGCCAGTCTACCTCTGCTCTATCCATCTACCTCTCTGGCTCTTTCTGTCTGCGCTATCCCTCTACCTCGCTCTGCAGTGAATTATAGGTATCCCTCTGCTCTATCCTTCTACCTGTCTGCTCTTTCCTTCTACCTCTCTCTGCTCTTTCTCTCTGCTTATCCCTCTACCTCTCTCTGCTCTTTCTGTCTGCTCTATCCTCTACCTCACTCTGCTCTATCCCTCTGCTCTATCCCTCTACCTCTCAGCTTTATCCCTCTATTCTCTGCTCTTTCTCTCTGCTCTATCCTTCTACCTCTCTCTGCTCTATCCCTCTACCTCTGTCTGCTCTATCCCTCTACCTCTCTCTGCTCTTTTTGTCTGCTTTATCACTCTACCTCTGTCTGCTCTATCCCTCTACCTCTCTCTGCTCTTTCCCTCTACCTCTCTCTGCTCTATCCCTCTACCTCTCTCTGCTCGAACTCTCTACCTCTGTCTGCTCTTTCTCTCAGCTCTATCCCTCTACCTCTCTCTACTCTCTCCCTCTACCTATGTCTGCTCTATCCCTCTACCTATGTCTGCTCTATCCCTCTACCTACCTCTCTCTGCTCTATATCCCTCTACCTATCTCTCTACCTCTCTCTGCTCTTTCTGTCTGCTCTATCCCTCTACCTCTGCTCTATCCATCTACCTCTCTCTGCTCTTTCTGTCTGCGCTATCCCTCTACCTCGCTCTGCTCTATCCCTCTGCTCTATCCTTCTACCTCTCTCTGCTCTTTCCTTCTACCTCTCTCTGCTCTTTCTCTCTGCTCTATCCTTCTACCTCTCTCTGCTCTTTCTCTCTGCTCTATCCTTCCACCTCTCTCTGTTCTTTCTCTCTGCTCTATCCCTCTACCCCTCTCTGCTCTTTCTCTCTGCTCTATCCCTCTACCCCTCTCTGCTCTTTCTCTCTGCTCTATCATTCTACCTCTCTCTGCTCCATCTGTCTGCTCTATCCCTCTACCTCTCTCTGCTCTTTCTCTCTGCTCTATCCTTCTACCTCTGTCTGCTCTTTGTCTCTGCTCTATCCCTCTACCCCTCTCTGCTCTTTCTCTCTGCTCTATCCTTCTACCTCTCTCTGCTCTTTCTCTCTCTACCTATCCTTCTACCTCTCTCTGCTCTCCTCTCTGCTCTATCCTTCTACCTCTCTCTGCTCTTTGTCTCTGCTCTATCCCTCTACCCTGCTCTGCTCTTTCTCTCTGCTCTATCCTTCTACCTCTCTCTGCTCTTTCTGTCTGCTCTATCCCTCTACTCTATCCATCTACCTCTCTCTGCTCTTTCTGTCTGCGCTCTCCCTCTCCTCGCTCTGCTCTATCCTTCTACTCTATCCTTCTCTTTCTCTCTGCTCTATCCTTCCACCTCTCTCTGTTCTTTCTCTCTGCTCTATCCCTCTACCCCTCTCTGCTCTTTCTCTCTGCTCTATCCCTCTACCCCTCTCTGCTCTTTCTCTCTGCTCTATCATTCTACCTCTCTCTGCTCCATCTGTCTGCTCTATCCCTCTACCTCTCTCTGCTCTTTCTCTCTGCTCTATCCTTCTACCTCTCTCTGCTCTTTGTCTCTGCTCTATCCCTCTACCCCTCTCTGCTCTTTCTCTCTGCTCTATCCTTCTACCTCTCTCTGCTCTTTCTCTCTGCTCTATCCTTCTACCTCTCTCTGCTCTTTCTCTCTGCTCTATCCTTCTACCTCTCTCTGCTCTTTCTCTCTGCTCTATCCTTCTACCTCTCTCTGCTCTTTCTCTCTGCTCTATCCTTCTACCTCTCTCTGCTCTTTGTCTCTGCTCTATCCCTCTACCCCTCTCTGCTCTTTCTCTCTGCTCTATCCTTCTACCTCTCTCTGCTCTTTCTGTCTGCTCTATCCCTCTACCTCTCAGCTTTATCCCTCTACATCTCTCTGCTCTTTCTCTCTGCTCTATCCTTCTACCTCTCTCTGCTCTATCCCTCTACCTCTGTCTGCTCTATCCCTCTACCTCTCTGCTCTTTCTGTCTGCTTCATCCCTCTACCTCTGTCTGTTCTATCCCTCTACCTCTCTCTGCTCTTTCCCTCTACCTCTCTCTGCTCTATCCCTCTACCTCTCTCTGCTCGAACTCTCTACCTCTGTCTGCTCTTTCTCTCTGCTCTATCGCTCTACCTCTCTCTACTCTCTCCCTCTACCTCTGTCTGCTCTATCCCTCTACCTATGTCTGCTCTCTCCCTCTACCTCTGTCTGCTCTATCCCTCTACCTCTCTCTACTCTCTCCCTCTACCTCTGTCTGCTCTATCCCTCTACCTATGTCTGCTCTATCCCTCTACCCCTGTCTGCTCTATCCCTCTACCTACCTCTCTCTGCTCTATATCCCTCTACCTATCTCTCTACCTCTCTCTGCTCTTTCTGTCTGCTCTATCCCTCTACCTCTGCTCTATCCCTCTACCTCTCTCTGCTCTTTCTGTCTGCTCTATCCCTCTACCTCGCTCTGCTCTATCCCTCTGCTCTATCCCTCTACCTCTCAACTTTATCCCTCTACCTCTCTCTGCTCTTTCTCTCTGCTCTATCCTTCTACCTCTCTCTGCTCTTTCTCTCTGCTCTATCCTTCTACCTCTCTCTGCTCTTTCTCTCTGCTCTATCCTTCCACCTCTCTCTGCTCTTTCTCTCTGCTCTATCCCTCTACCCCTCTCTGCTCTTTCTCTCTGCTCTATCATTCTACCTCTCTCTGCTCCATCTGTCTGCTCTATCCCTCTACCTCTCTCTGCTCTTTCTGTCTGCTCTATCCTTCTACCTCTCTCTGCTCTTTGTCTCTGCTCTATCCCTCTACCCCTCTCTGCTCTTTCTCTCTGCTCTATCTCTCTACCTCTCTCTGCTCCTACTTGTCTGTTTCTTGGAAGCTCGTCAAATTGATGCTCTCCAAAACATTCCCAGAGATATTGGTACCAAAGTTGATTCATAGTCCTAGCATCAATAGGGCCAGAGAGCATATTAAGATCCTAACCAACTACTGTTCAGATCATCAGACCTCTGCACTAGAAAGGCTAAAAGGCTGAATAATTACAGCTCGATTCTTCACACTCACACCCTATCTGAATATTATGTAGCTCTGTTTCTCTCCGCTCCGATGTGCCAGCCAGCCAGACAGCATCTAATTTGGCTTTTGAAGGCGAGACTCTGTGTTTGTAATTTTCCCTGCTACTCCACTTGGGCACCGGTTCAGCCGCCTCTCACTCACGCCACCAGCAAGGGCCCTCGCCTCGGCTCGCCCACACACTTCCCCACTAGACCAGCGTCTGATGTTGGAGAGAGGCAGGAGGTGTAACTTGATTACTGCCAAGCTCTTAGAGGTGTAGCCTGATCACTGCCAAGCTCTTAGAGGTGAAGGGGGAACGCTTTCATACTTTCATTTAGGCAATGTCGGACTGACTGAGACCGATTTCCCTGCTCTCCCCATCTGCTCGTGCTCATCCGGGAGTAGGGGAAGGGCAAGGGGCGGCAGGGTAGCCTAGTGGTTAGAGCGTTAGTAGTAACTGAAAGGTTGCAAGTTCGAATTCCCGAGCTGACAAGGTACGAATCTGTCCTTCTGCCCCTGAAGAGGCAGTTAACCCACTGTTCCTAGGCCGTCATTGAAAATAAGAATTTGTTCTTAACTGACTTGCCTAGTAAAATAAAAGTTTTTTTTTTTTAAATGTAAAAAGGGGAGACGTTTTACCGCTTGTCTGGACTGAGCTGGGCCACAGGTTTGGGGAGATTAAAGGGGTTCTGAATTATTCCCTTTCACGTGAGTCATGGGAAGTAGCTTGGACTGGAGACAAGCTCAGTGTCTTGACTTTTCAAGCAGATCATTTGGAAGAATTGCATTAAGATGTTTTTCTGAATGTATCTGATTGACATGAACTGTCAGCACTTGTTTCTGTTGTACCAGCTGTTGTACGAGACCCGATTCAACAGAGACCAGAGATATTCAAGTCTGGGTCAAAACCAATACTGGAGCTACAGTGCATTCGGAAAAGTATTCAGACCCCTTGACTTTTCCCACATTTTGAGATGTCCTTGAGATGTTTCTACAACTTGATTTGAATCCAACTGTGGTAAATTCAATGGACATTATTTGGAAAAGCCACACACCTGTCTATATAAGGTCCCACAGTTGACAGTGTATGTCAGAGCATAAACCAAGCCATGAGGTCGAAGGACTTATGAGTAGAGCTCCAAGACAGGATGGTGTCGAGGGACAGATCTGGGGAAGGGTACAAAAAAATGTCTGCAGCATTGAAGGTCCCCAAGAACACAGTTGACTCCATCATTCTTAAATGGAAGATGTTTGGAACCACCAAGAATCTTCCTAGAGCTGGCCGCCCGGCCAAACCGAGCAATCAGGGGAGAAGGGTCTTGGTCAAGGAGGTGACCAAGAACCCGATGGTCACTCTGACAGAGCTCCAGAGTTCCTCTGTGGAGATGGGTCCGAGTCAGGACTGAGACCAAGGGGGGTCAGAGTCAGGACTGAGACCAAGGGGGGTCAGAGTCAGGACTGAGACCAAGGGGGTCAGAGTCAGGACTGAGACCAAGGGGGGTCAGAGTCAGGACTGAGACCAAGGGGGGTCAGAGTCAGGACTGAGACCAAGGGGGGTCAGAGTCAGGACTGAGACCAAGGGGGGTCCGAGTCAGGACTGAGACCAAGGGGGTCCGAGTCAGGACTGAGACCAAGGGGGTCCGAGCCAGGACTGAGACCAAGGGGGGTCCGAGCCAGGACTGAGACCAAGGCGGGGTTCGAGTCCGAGTCAGGACTGAGACCAAGGCGGGGTTCGAGTCCGAGTCAGGACTGAGACCAAGGGGGTTCGAGTCCGAGTCAGGACTGAGACCAAGGGGGGTCCGAGTCAGGACTGAGACCAAGGGGGGTCCGAGTCAGGACTGAGACCAAGGGGGGTCCGAGTCAGGACTGAGACCAAGGGGGGTCCGAGTCAGGACTGAGACCAGTGCAATCTGAATACTACAACACTGGTACCCATTCACGTTTTAATCTTGTGATTGGTTGATCACACAGGCCTACAAAGTTTGTCATTGAGCTCGCTATTTAAAAGGAATTTGCATGCATTTACCACAGCAGAAAGGGAATTGGAAAAAGCTCATTTAATCTTAGAAACATATTTTCCTAATTTTGTACTGCTTTATCAAGTTGAGGAGATGTGGCCCGTTATCGCATAATGTACGAAGCACAGAACAGCCGACAAGTCGCTAATATTAATGTCACCCTCAAAAAGTTTGTGTGAGGACGAGTTAGAG
The DNA here is from genome assembly GCF_023373465.1 of Oncorhynchus keta. NCBI lineage: Eukaryota > Metazoa > Chordata > Actinopteri > Salmoniformes > Salmonidae > Oncorhynchus > Oncorhynchus keta. The sequence continues at coordinate 11,832,535 of NC_068435.1, forward strand.
AAAGAGACAGAGACCTACAAAGGATAACGTGTTTGCATTGGAAATCCAATTAAATATGAATAAGGGAGAGATTTTGTCTTTGAACGGAGATCGAGATCACAATTTAAAAAAAGTCTATTTAAATGGAAATCCTACATGTATTTTATTCATGTCACGTTGCGGTCGATGGTCAAATCTTTGAGATTGAGGCCCAAAGATTTGGGCACCAGAATTCAGTCTGCGGGCCTGTTCTTTATCAAAGTCATTACATTTATTATTTCTGCTCTTGACAAAGAGCTGAATAATAAACCAATACAGTTGATTCAGTCTTGTCTGTATGCTGATGTCGTACAAGAGGAGGGCCTTACAACTCATGTTCAAATACTACAACTCTCCATTCAATGAACATGAATCACTTATGGATTCCTGTTCTATTGTTAGCAGGGTTAAACCATTACACTTGGTTTCCATGGCTACTGTTTTATTTTATTTTATTTTATTTCACCTTTATTTAACCAGGTAGGCTAGTTGAGAACAAGTTCTCATTTGCAACTGCGACCTGGCCAAGATAAAGCATAGCAGTGTGAACAGACAACACAGAGTTACACATGGAGTAAACAATTAGCAAGTCAATAACACAGTAGAAAAAAATGGGCAGTCTATATACAATGTGTGCAAAAGGCATGAGGAGGTAGGCGAATAATACAATTTTGCAGATTAACACTGGAGTGATAAATGATCAGATGGGCATGTACAGGTAGAGATATTGGTGTGCAAAAGAGCAGAAAAGTAAATAAATAAAAACAGTATAAAAACAGTATGGGAATGAGGTAGGTGAAAAGGGTGAGCTATTTACCTATAGACTATGTACAGCTGCAGCGATCGGTTAGCTGCTCGGATAGCTGATGTTTGAAGTTGGAGAGGGAGATAAAAGTCTCCAACTTCAGCGATTTTTGCAATTCGTTCCAGTCACAGGCAGCAGAGTACTGGAACGAAAGGCGGAAATGAGGTGTTGGCTTTAGGGATGATCAGTGAGATACACCTGCTGGAGCGCGTGCTACGGATGGGTGTTGCCATCGTGACCAGTGAACTGAGATAAGGCGGAGCTTTACCTAGCATGGACTTGTAGATGACCTGGAGCCAGTGGGTCTGGCGACGAATATGTAGTGAGGGCCAGCCGAAGAGCATACAAGTCGGTGGTGGGTGGTATAAGGTGCTTTAGTGACAAAACGGATGGCACTGTGGTAGACTGCATCCAGTTTGCTGAGTAGAGTGTTGGAAGCCATTTTGTAGATGACATCGCCGAAGTGAGGATCGGTAGGATAGTCAGTTTTACTAGGAAGCTTGGCAGCGTGAGTGAAGGAGGCTTTGTTGCGGAATAGAAAGCCGACTCTGGATTTGATTTTTGATTGGAGATGTTTGATGTGAGTCTGGAAGGAGAGTTTGCAGTCTAGCCAGACACCTAGGTACTTATAGATGTCCACATATTCAAGGTTGGAACCATCCAGGGTGGTGATGCTAGTCGGGCATGCGGGTGCAGGCAGCGATCGGTTGATGCATTTGGTTTTACTCGCGTTTAAGAGCAGTTGGAGGCCACGGAAGGAGTGCTGTATGGCATTGAAGCTCGTTTGGAGGTTGGATAGCACAGTGTCCAATGACGGGCCGAAAGTATATAGAATGGTGTCGTCTGCGTAGAGGTGGATCAGGGAATCGCCCGCAGCAAGAGCAACATCATTGATATATACAAAGAAAAGAGTCGCCCGAGAATTGAACCCTGTGGCACCCCCTTAGAGACTGCCAGAGGACCGGACAGCATGCCCTCTGATTTGACACACTGAACTCTGTCTGCAAAGTAATTGGTGAACCAGGCAAGGCAGTCATCCGAAAAACCGAGGCTGTTGAGTCTGCCGATAAGAATTTGGTGATTGACAGAGTCCTTGGCGAGGTCGATGAAGACGGCTGCACAGTACTGTCTTTTATCGATGGCGGTTATGATATCATTTAGTACCTTGAGTGTGGCTGAGGTGCACCCGTGACCGGCTCGGAAACCAGATTGCACAGCGGAGAAGGTACGGTGGGATTCGAGATGGTCAGTGACCTGTTTGTTGACTTGGCTTTCAAGACCTTAGATAGGCAGGGCAGGATGGATATAGGTCTATAGCAGTTTGGGTCAGGGTGTCTCCCCCTTTGAAGAGGGGATGACTGCGGCAGCTTTCAATCCTTGGGGATCTCAGACGATATGAAAGAGAGGTTGAACAGGCTGGTAATAGGGGTTGCGACAATGGTGGCAGATAGTTTCAGAAATAGCGGGTCCAGATTGTCAAGCCCAGCTGATTTGTACGGGTCCAGGTTTTGCAGCTCTTTCAGAACATCTGCTATCTGGATCTGGGTAAAGGAGTATAGCAAATGATTGTCCCCCACAATGATGGAGGTGGAGATCTGTCTTGATCTCACGTTAGTCACACATAATATCTCAGACAACTCTTGCCCCTGATTTTGACCAACCTTGGATGAATGATGCGTCTAGCCAGGGATTTACAAAGTTACACCGATTGGCCCAAAGGGGGCGCTATAGTAATCGACTGATTTTCCAAACTTTGAACAAGAATATTTCCTGTCTCGTTTGAGCTACGGTCATGACATTTTTTGTACGTGTATGCATCTCCTCATGAGAAACACGTTTCCCGCAAGGATCCATAAGCTCCTCCCATTCACATCAAGATGAACATTTTGAAACGCTGTGCAGACGATCTGTAAATCCATACAGACACACTGGACCATTACTAAGACTTGTTCTTTCTCTCATTAATCCACCCAACATCAGTTAGAACAAGTTTGAACAATTGTCACTAATTGTCCCTCATTGTCCCTTTCAGTAGAACTATGAGAATTAATTCAGAATGCCATTTAGTAAGAAACATTGAACTTCTGATATACTACAAATTGAAAAATATAGCGTGAAAGAAGTGTCAGAAGGCTCGACGATAACAAAAAAAACGGCAAATTAGCGCCGCAAATAAGGCCTTGTGTGACGCTCAGTCCTTAAACTATAGAGTGTTGCCGTGACAACTTCACACTTCGAGCAGAAGCCCAGATGCCAAAAAGTGGCACCTCCTGCTGTAATTTACAACATATTTAGCCCAGGGACGGTGTTTGTTTGAAGTTTGTATTTCTCTTCTGTTGGTGCCAGGCAGAGACCTACGGTATGTTTGCAGTCTGTGATAGTGGATCCCCTGTTTTTCATCTGTTAATGCTAATTAACATACAGCGCACACACCTTCCGCCACGCTCCAATTACACTGAAGCTTGATGAGGTTTGAAGCATGCTGTGTTTTTTTTGTCTCTGTCTCTCTGTCTCTGGCTCTCACTCCCTGTCTCTCTCTCTCTGTCTCTCTCTCTGTCTCTCTCTCCCTGTCTCGCTCTCTGTCTCTCGCTCTCTGTCTCTGTCTCTGTCTCTGTCTCTGTCTCTGTCTCTGTCTGTCTGTCTGTCTGTCTGTCTGTCTGTCTGTCTGTCTGTCTGTCTGTCTGTCTGTCTGTCTGTCTGTCTGGCTCTGGCTCTGGCTCTGGCTCTCACTCCCTGTCTCTCTCTCTCTGTCTCTCTCTCTGTCTCTCTCACTCCCTGTCTCTCTCTCTCTGTCTCTCTCTCTGTCTCTCTCACTCCCTGTCTCTCTCTCTCTGTCTCTCTCACTCCCTGTCTCTCTCTCTCTCTCTCTCTCTCTCTCTCTCTGTCTCTCTCTCTGTCTCTCTCTCTCTCTCTCTCTGTCTCTCTCTCTCCCTGTCTCTTTCTCTGTCTCTGTCTGTCTGTCTGTCTGTCTGTCTGTCTGTCTGTCTGTCTGTCTGTCTGTCTGTCTGTCTGTCTGTCTGTCTGTCTGTCTGTCTGTTTGGCTCTCGCTCTCGCTCTCGCTCTCAATTCAATTCAATTCAAGGGACTTTATTGGCATGGGAAACATGTGTTAACATTACCAAAGCAAGTGAGGTAGATGATATACAAAAGTGAAATAAACAATAAAAATTAACAGTAAACATTTCACATACAGAAGTTTCAAAACAATAAAGACATTACAAATGTCATATTATGTATATATACAGTGTTGTAACAATGTTCAAATGGTTAAAGTACACAAGGGAAATAAATAAGCATAAAAATGGGTTGTATTTACAATGGTGTTTGTTCTTCACTGGTTGCCCTTTTCTTGTGGCAACAGGTCACAAATATTGCTGCTGTGATGTCACACTGTGGTATTTCACCCAGTAGATATGGGAGTTCATCAAAATTGGGTTTGTTTTCAAATTATTTTTGGATCTGTGTAATCTGAGGGAAATATGTGTCTCTAATATGGTCATACATTGGGCAGGAGGTTCGGAAGTGCAGCTCAGTTTCCACCTCATTTTGTGGGCAGTGAGCACATAGCCTGTCTTCTCTTGAGAGCCATGTCTGCCTACGGCGGCCTTTCTCAGTAGCAAGGCTATGCTCACTGAGTCTGTACATAGTCAAAGCTTTCCTTAAGTTTGGGTCAGTCACAGTGGACAGGTATTCTGCCACTGTGTACTCTCTGTTTAGGGCCAAATAGCATTCTGGTTTGTTCTGTTTTTTTGTTAATTACTTGACACATTGGAAATAATTATCTTTTTGTTTTCTCATGATTTGCTTGGGTCTAATTGTGCTGTGGTCCTGAGGCTGTGTGGGTGTGTTTGACTGTGAACAGAGCCCCAGGACCAGCTTGCTTAGGGGACTCTTCTCCAGGTTCATCTCTCTGTAGGTGATGGCTTTGTTATGGAAGGTTTGGGAATCGCTTCCTTTTAGGTGGTTGTAGAATTTAACGGCTCTTTTCTGGATTTTGATCATTAGCGGGTATCGGCCTAATTATGCTCTGCGTGCATTATTTGGTGTGTTACATTGTACATAGAGGAAATTTTTGCAGAATTCTGCATGCAGTCTCAATTTGGTGTTTGTCCCATTTTGTGAAATCTTGGTTGGTGAGCGGACCCCAGACCTCACAACCATAAAGGGCAATGGGCTCTATTACTGATTCAAGTATTTTTATCCAGATCGTAATTGGTATGTTGAATTTTATGTTCCTTTTGATGGCATAGAAGGCCCTTCTTGCCTTGTCTCTCAGATCGTTCACAGCTTTGTGGAAGCTACCTGTGGTGCGGATGTTTAGGCCAAGGTATGTATAGTTTTTTGTCTGCTCTAGGGCAATGGTGTCTAGATGGAATTTGTATTTGTGGTCCTGGTGACTGGACCTTTTTTGGAACACCATTATTTTGGTCTTACTGAGATTTACTGTCAGGGCCCAGGTCTGACAGAATCTGTGCAGAATATCTAGGGGCTGCTGTAGGCCTTCCTTGGTTGGTGACAGAAGCACCGGATCATCAGCAAACAGTAGACATTTGACTTCAGACTCTAGTAGGGTGAGGCCGTGTGCTGCAGACTTTTCTAGTGCCTGTGCCAATTCATTGATATATATGTTGAAGAGGGTGGGGCTTACGCTGCATCCTTGTCTCACCCCACGGCCCTGTGTGAAGAAGTTGGTGTTTTTTGCCTATTTTAACCACACACTTGTTGTTTGTCTACATGGATTTTATAATGTCGTATGTTTTACCCCCAACACCACTTTCCATCAATTTGTATAGCAGACCCTCATGCCAAATTGAGTCGAAGGATTTTTTGAAATCAACAAAGCATGAGAAGACTTTGCCTTTATTTTGGTTTGTTTGGTTGTCAATTAGGGTGTGCAGGGTGAATACATGGTCTGTTGTATGGTAATTTGGTAAAAAAAAACAATTTGACATTTGCTCAGTACATTGTTTTCATTGAGGACATGTAGGAGTCTCCTGTTAATGATAATGCAGATTTTCCCAAGGTTGCTGTTGACGCATATTCCACGGTAGTAATTGGGGTCAAATTTGTCTCCACTTTTGTGGATTGGGGTGATCAGTCCTTGGTTCCAAATATTGGGGAAGATGCCATAGCTAAGGATGATGTTAAAGAGTTTTAGTATAGCCAATTGGAATTTATATTTATATTTATATTTGATCATTTCATTAAGGATACCATCAACACCACAGGCCTTTTTGGGTTGGAGGGTTTTTATTTTGTCATGTAGCTCATTCAAGGTAATTGGAAAATCCAGTGGGTTCTTGTAGTCTTTAATAGTTGATTCTAAGATTTGTATTTGGTCCTGTATATGTTTTTGCTCTTTATTATTTGTTATAGAGCCAAAAAGATTGGAGAAGTGGTTTCCCCATACATCTCCATTTTGGATAGATCATTCTTTATGTTGTTGTTTGTTTAGTGTTTTCCAATTTTCCCAGAAGTGGTTAGAGTCTATGGATTCTTCAATTACATTGAGCGGATTTCTGACATTCTGTTCCTTCTTTTTCCGTAGTGTATTTCTGTATTGTTTTAGTGATTCACCATAGTGAAGGCGGAGACTCAGTTTTTCCGGGTCTCTATGTTTTTGGTTGGACATTTTTGCATTCTTCATCGAACCATTTGTCATTGTTGTTAATTGTCTAAAAGGGATTGAATTTGTTGTTGCCAGCAATTGTTTTTTGGGCTAGATTTGATCATTTGTTGCCTAAATGGCATTCCTTCCATCCATAGCATTTCTTAATGTTACTCAGTTCCTTTGGCTTTCCTTCTGGCATTTAGGTCACCACAGACTAGTACATGTCCCTGGGCCTGGAAATGATTGATTTCCCCCTCCAGGATGGAGAAGCTGTCTTCATTAAAGTATGGCGATTCTAGTGGGGGGATATAGGTAGCACACAGGAGGACATTTTTCTCTGTTAAGATAATTTCCTTTTGAATTTCTAGCCAAAGGTAAAATGTTCCTGTTTTGATTAATTTAATGGAGTGAGTTAGGTCTGCGCTATACCAAATTAGCATATCCCCTGAGTCCATACCCTGTTTCACACCTGGTAGTTTGGTGGATGGGACTACCAGCTCTCTGTAACCTAGAGGGCAACCAGTGGGTCCGTCTCCTCTATACTAGGTTTCTTGCAGGATGACAATGTCTGTATTACCGATTTCTTTGGTGAAGTCCGGGTTCCTGCTCTTTAGGCCAAAGGCAGATGACCTCAGGCCTTGGATATTCCAGGATGATAATAGTGAAGGCTTTGTGTTCCATAAAGTGTCCAATGTTGTTGGTCGTGTGGTTTGGCCTCAGGCCAGTAAGTGTGAGCAGAGCCTGCTGAGCATCTGGTACATGCCATTGGCTTGGGCTAGTGTAAGAGTGGCCTGTTTGCCCGCTCACTGCCTGGGCGTATGTGTGACTTCCATGTTGAGGCCCTCTTTGCGGGGGTGGGGTGCATGGAGTGGGAAGGAGGGGCATAGGTCTGATCTGAGGGGGCCTAAATGGGGTCTCTCTCTCTCTCTCTCTCTCTCTCTCTCTCTCTCTCTCTCTCTCTCTCTCTCTCTCTCTCTCTCTCTCCCTGTCTCTGTCTCCCTGTCTCTGTCTCTCTCTCCCAGTCTCTCGGTCTCTGTCTCTCGGTCTCTTGGTCTCTGTCTATCTCTCTCTCTCGGTCTCTCGCTCTCTGTCTCTCGCTCTCTGTCTCTCTCTCCCTGCCGTTCTCTCTCTCTCTCCCTGTCTCTTTTCTCTGTCTCTCTCTCCTTGTCTCTAGGTCTCTCTCTCTCTCTCGTTCTCTTTTCCTCTATATCTGTGTACACAGACAGAAAAGCCCAAGATCTGTGTCAGCCTAGATCATTGTAGTGCAGTGAGTTGTCTCATAATTACACACTGGAGTAGCGTTACACTGACACATGAAAGATTAAGGCTGGGGCTTTGGCTGAGCGGGTTAGTTACTCAAAAGTACTGAAAAATAAATGGCTCTCTGTGGAGATTCACTTGAAATAGTTTTCCTAGCGATGTATAGTGGAATTACAGGGGATCAACAGATACCGTATACTCCCCGTCCTGTGTATTTATTACTGTAGAAATATTGATCTGTTCTCGTGTTCACTGGACTCCCATGTCAGGAGGACTCCCATGTCAGAACAGTGAGGAGGACTCCCATATCAGAACAGCAGAAAGGACTCCCATGTCAGAACAGCAGAAAGGACTCCCATATCAGAACAGCAGAAAGGACTCCCATGTCAGAACAGCAGAAAGGACTCCCATATCAGAACAGTGAGGAGGACTCCCATGTCAGAACAGTGAGGAGGACTCCCATGTCAGAACAGTGAGGAGGACTCCCATGTCAGAACAGTGACGAGGACTCCCATGTCAGAACAGTGAGGACTCCCATGTCAGAACAGTGAGGAGGACTCCCATGTCAGAACAGTGAGGAGGACTCCCATGTCAGAACAGCAGAAAGGACTCCCATGTCAGAACAGTGAGGAGGACTCCCATGTCAGAACAGTGAGGAGGACTCCCATGTCAGAACAGTGAGGAGGACTCCCATGTCAGAACAGTGAGGAGGACTCCCATGTCAGAACAGTGAGGAGGACTCCCATGTCAGAACAGTGAGGAGGACTCCCATGTCAGAACAGTGAGGGGACTCCCATGTCAGAACAGTGAGGAGGACTCCCATGTCAGAACAGTGAGGAGGACTCCCATGTCAGAACAGCAGAATGGACTCCCATGCCAGAACAGTGAGGAGGACTCCCATGTCAGAACAGTGAGGAGGACTCCAATGTCAGAACAGTGAGGAGGACTCCCATGTCAGAACAGTGAGGAGGACTCCAATGTCAGAACAGCAGAATGGAGAACTCCCATGTCAGAACAGTGAGGAGGACTCCCATGTCAGAACAGTGAGGAGGACTCCCATGTCAGAACAGTGAGGAGGACTCCCATGTCAGAACAGTGAGGAGGACTCCCATGTCAGAACAGTCCCATGTCAGAACAGATGAGGACTCCTATGTCAGAACAGTGAGGAGGACTCCCATGTCAGAACAGTGAGGAGGACTCCCATGTCAGAACAGTGAGGAGGACTCCCATGTCAGAACAGTGAGGAGGACTCCCATGTCAGAACAGTGAAGAGGACTCCCATGTCAGAACAGTGAGGAGGACTCCCATGTCAGAACAGTGAGGAGGACTCCCATGTCAGAACAGTGAGGAGGACTCCCATGTCAGAACAGTGAGGAGGACTCCCATGTCAGAACAGTGAGGACTCCCATGTCAGAACAGTGAGGAGGACTCCCATGTCAGAACAGTGAGGAGGACTCCCATGTCAGAACAGCAGAAAGGACTCCCATGTCAGAACAGTGAGGAGGACTCCCATGTCAGAACAGTGAGGAGGAATCCCATGTCAGAACAGCAGAAAGGACTCCCATGTCAGAACAGTGAGGAGGACTCCCATGTCAGAACAGTGAGGAGGACTCCCATGTCAGAACAGTGAGGAGGACTCCCATGTCAGAACAGTGAGGAGGACTCCCATGTCAGAACAGTGAGGAGGACTCCCATGTCAGAACAGTGAGGAGGACGCCCATGTCAGAACAGTGAGGAGGACTCCCATGTCAGAACAGTGGACTCCCATGGAACAGGACTCCCATGTCAGAACAGTGAGGAGGCACTCCCATGTCAGAACAGTGAGGAGGACTCCCATGTCAGAACAGTGAGGGGGACTCCCATGTCAGAACAGTGAGGAGGACTCCCATGTCAGAACAGCAGAATGGACTCCCATGCCAGAACAGTGAGGAGGACTCCCATGTCAGAACAGTGAGGAGGACTCCAATGTCAGAACAGTGAGGAGGACTCCCATGTCAGAACAGCAGAATGGACTCTCATGCCAGAACAGTGAGGAGGACTCCCATGTCAGAACAGTGAGGAGGACTCCCATGTCAGAACAGTGAGGAGGACTCCCATGTCAGAACAGCGGAAAGGACTCCCATGTCAGAACAGTGAGGAGGACTCCCATGTCAGAACAGTGAGGAGGACTCCCATGTCAGAACAGTGAGGAGGACTCCCATGTCAGAACAGCAGAATGGACTCTCATGCCAGAACAGTGAGGAGGACTCCCATGTCAGAACAGTGAGGAGGACTCCCATGTCAGAACAGTGAGGAGGACTCCCATGTCAGAACAGCAGAAAGGACTCCCATGTCAGAACAGTGAGGAGGACTCCCATGTCAGAACAGTGAGGAGGACTCCCATGTCAGAACAGTGAGGATGGACTCCCATGTCAGAACAGTGAGGAGGACTCCCATGTCAGAACAGTGAGGAGGACTCCCATGTCAGAACAGTGAGGAGGACTCCCATGTCAGAACAGTGAGGAGGACTCCCATGTCAGAACAGTGAGGAGGACTCCCATGTCAGAACAGTGAGGAGGACTCCCATGTCAGAACAGTGAGGAGGACTCCCATGTCAGAACAGTGAGGAGGACTCCCATGTCAGAACAGCAGAATGGACTCCCATGTCAGAACAGTGAGGAGGACTCCCATGTCAGAACAGCAGAAAGGACTCCCATGTCAGAACAGTGAGGAGGACTCCCATGTCAGAACAGTGAGGAGGACTCCCATGTCAGAACAGTGAGGAGGACTCCCATGTCAGAACAGTGAGGAGGACTCCCATGTCAGAACAGTGAGGAGGACTCCCATGTCAGAACAGCAGAATGGACTCCCATGTCAGAACAGTGAGGAGGACTCCCATGTCAGAACAGCAGAATGGACTCCCATGTCAGAACAGTGAGGAGGACTCCCATGTCAGAACAGCAGATTGGACTCCCATGTCAGAACAGCAGAATGGACTCCCATGTCAGAACAGTGAGGAGGACTCCCATGTCAGAACAGTGAGGAGGACTCCCATGTCAGAACAGTGAGGAGGACTCCCATGTCAGAACAGTGAGGAGGACTCCCATGTCAGAACAGTGAGGAGGACTCCCATGTCAGAACAGTGAGGAGGACTCCCATGTCAGAACAGTGAGGAGGACTCCCATGTCAGAACAGTGAGGAGGACTCCCATGTCAGAACAGCAGAATGGACTCCCATGTCAGAACAGTGAGGAGGACTCCCATGTCAGAACAGTGAGGAGGACTCCCATGTCAGAACAGTGAGGAGGACTCCCATGTCAGAACAGCGAGAATGGACTCCCATGTCAGAACAGTGAGGAGGACTCCCATGTCAGAACAGTGAGGAGGACTCCCATGTCAGAACAGTGAGGAGGACTCCCATGTCAGAACAGTGAGGAGGACTCCCATGTCAGAACAGCAGAATGGACTCCCATGTCAGAACAGTGAGGAGGACTCCCATGTCAGAACAGTGAGGAGGACTCCCATGTCAGAACAGTGAGGAGGACTCCCATGTCAGAACAGTGAGGAGGACTCCCATGTCAGAACAGTGAGGAGGACTCCCATGTCAGAACAGTGAGGAGGACTCCCATGTCAGAACAGTGAGGAGGACTCCCATGTCAGAACAGTGAGGAGGACTCCCATGTCAGAACAGCAGAATGGACTCCCATGTCAGAACAGTGAGGAGGACTCCCATGTCAGAACAGCAGAAAGGACTCCCATGTCAGAACAGCAGAAAGGACTCCCATGTCAGAACAGTGAGGAGGACTCCCATGTCAGAACAGTGAGGAGGACTCCCATGTCAGAACAGTGAGGAGGACTCCCATGTCAGAACAGTGAGGAGGACTCCCATGTCAGAACAGTGAGGAGGACTCCCATGTCAGAACAGTGAGGAGGACTCCCATGTCAGAACAGTGAGGAGGACTCCCATGTCAGAACAGTGAGGAGGACTCCCATGTCAGAACAGTGAGGATGACTCCCATGTCAGAACAGTGAGGAGGACTCCCATGTCAGAACAGTGAGGAGGACTCCCATGTCAGAACAGTGAGGAGGACTCCCATGTCAGAACAGCAGAATGGACTCCGATGTCAGAACAGTGAGGAGGACTCCCATGTCAGAACAGCAGAAAGGACTCCCATGTCAGAACAGTGAGGAGGACTCCCATGTCAGAACAGTGAGGAGGACTCCCATGTCAGAACAGTGAGGATGGACTCCCATGTCAGAACAGTGAGGAGGACTCCCATGTCAGAACAGTGAGGAGGACTCCCATGCCAGAACAGTGAGGAGGACTCCCATGTCAGAACAGTGAGGAGGACTCCCATGTCAGAACAGTGAGGAGGACTCCCATGTCAGAACAGTGAGGAGGACTCCCATGTCAGAACAGTGAGGATGGACTCCCATGTCAGAACAGTGAGGAGGACTCCCATGTCAGAACAGTGAGGAGGACTCCCATGTCAGAACAGTGAGGAGGACTCCCATGTCAGAACAGCAGAATGGACTCCCATGTCAGAACAGTGAGGAGGACTCCCATGTCAGAACAGCAGAAAGGACTCCCATGTCAGAACAGTGAGGAGGACTCCCATGTCAGAACAGTGAGGAGGACTCCCATGTCAGAACAGCAGAATGGACTCCCATGTCAGAACAGTGAGGAGGACTCCCATGTCAGAACAGTGAGGAGGACTCCCATGTCAGAACAGTGAGGAGGACTCCCATGTCAGAACAGTGAGGAGGACTCCCATGTCAGAACAGTGAGGAGGACTCCCATGTCAGAACAGTGAGGAGGACTCCCATGTCAGAACAGTGAGGAGGACTCCCATGTCAGAACAGTGAGGAGGACTCCCATGTCAGAACAGTGAGAAAGGACTCCCATGTCAGAACAGTGAGGAGGACTCCCATGTCAGAACAGTGAGGAGGACTCCAGAACATGTCAGTTCAGTGAGGAGGACTCCCATGTCAGAACAGTGAGGAGGACTCCCATGTCAGAACAGTGAGGAGGACTCCAATGTCAGAACAGTGAGGAGGACTCCCATGTCAGAACAGTGAGGAGGACTCCTATGTCAGAACAGTGAGGAGGACTCCCATGTCAGAACAGTGAGGAGGACTCCCATGTCAGAACAGTGAGGAGGACGCCCATGTCAGAACAGTGAGGAGGACTCCTATGTCAGAACAGTGAGGAGGACTCCCATGCCAGAACAGTGAGGAGGACGCCCATGTCAGAACAGTGAGGAGGACTCCCATGTCAGAACAGCAGAAAGGACTCCCATGTCAGAACAGCAGAAAGGACTCCCATTTCTCTTCAGATCTCTATTCAGTTCCACATCCAGGAAGTTCGGCTTTACAGCCTGATTTGAAATGTAACCTTTAACCTGACCTTTACATTACTATCACGGAATCTATAACATTTCAGTTTTACAGACAGGATGTATCACCATTGGCTAAAATGTGTAACTTGTATTTTTTTTCCTATTCCCCTTCGAGCTCGGTCCAAGATGACTGTTGGCAGTTCTTGAATTGGGCCTGAAAAAGAGGGTGAGGCTTTTAGACAGGGCCGAGTCCAGAGTACACAGAGTCCAGAGTACACAGAGTCCAGAGTACACAGAGTCCAGAGTACACAGAGTCCAGAGTACACAGAGTCCAGAGTCCAGAGTACAGAGTACAGAGTACAGAGTACAGAACACAGAGTACAGAGTACAGAGTACAGAGTACAGAACACAGAGTACAGAGTACAGAGTACAGGCACCTCAAATTTTCTACTGGAGTACTTACACCTCTTACAGAATATTAATTCTCAAATATGAACACTGGTACTGTAACATTGTAATGAGTCCCGGCACACATACAATTAGTGCCTTTTAAAATTCTCCTTCAAGCACCGACTGTTGGTAATATCCATCATTGCTTGATTTGATTTATTATTATTTGTATTTATTTATCCTTTGTTTAACTATGCAAGTCAGTTGAGAACAAATTCTTATTTCCATATAATGTGACACATGCAGCAGGCATTTTAGAGTGACAGCTCTGTGCAGCTGCAGGAAAGATCGCAAACAGTATAAGCTATAATAATATAATAATATAAGCTTCGGTGTAGCTTTTCCCGAAAGAAGCCTTTGATACCCGAAGATACACATATACTCTCTATTGATAGACATCTGATTTAATAAAACCATTTTGGTCCATTTTAGATGTTGAATGACACAGAGGATTATGGATAGTTGTATGAGGAGGAGGAGGTTAATGAAAACAGCCTCAGACAGTTGTCTCTTTGTAGATATTGAGCTTCAACCCTATCGAGATGTTTCACTGTTAGAGGTAATGAGGTAATGAGTAATGAGTAATGACTGGCTGAATAACGCAGAGGATATTAGTTATGCAAAGATATGTATTTAATTGGGATTGTGTGTGTGTGTGTGTGTGTGTGTGTGTGTGTGTGTGTGTGTGTGTGTGTGTGTGTGTGTGTGTGTGTGTGTGTGTGTGTGTGTGTGTGTGTGTAGAGGGGTTGTGTGTCTGTCTGTGTGTGTGTGTGGGGGGGGAGTGTGCGTGTCTGTCTGTGTGTGTGTGTAGAGGGGTGTGTGTGTGTGTGTGTGTGTAGAGGGGTTGTGTGTCTGTCTGTGTGTGTGTGGGGGGTGTGTGTGTGTGTGTGTGTGTGTGTGTGTGTGTGTGTGTGTGTGTGTGTGTGTGTGTGTGTGTGTGTGTGTGTGTGTGTGTGTGTGTGTGTGTGAGCATTTCTTTATTTTTATTGCTTACTTCACATTAGCTGTAAGTAACATGTTTTCACAGTTCACTGCTCACGTGTACTGTACTCATCAGTGCCAATGTATTAGCATCATAATAACGTGTCTTCACGTGTACTGATTCATGCCACATCCCCCATGACGACCTGCATTTGAACCCAAACCATACACATGTTGTGGTAAACAACAATGCCTTATTCACTGTGAGTAAGCTGCATGAGCCATGAATACAGTAGTATGCTGACGCTAGTTATGCTAATGGTAGGTAACGTTGCAGGCTGATACTGTAGCTTAGCTAGCGTTCTTGTACCTGACCCATAATTCACAGAGAGGGACGTGGCTACGCTAGCCCAGCTTAATTAAGCAGTAAATCTGTCCGTGACTTAGTGTGTGTGTCGTCTGAGCGTTTGGTGCCATTTCTTCTGCTCAGCTGCCTGGGCCAAGTTACTCTCTCAACCTCCCTACCACCAGGCAGTACGACCCATTGACTGACTCTCTGGCTGCCTTGTAGGGCTGTAGTGTAGACCTGGGTTGAAATGGTATTTGTTTTCCCCCCAATACTTTAAGTGCTTGATTGAGCCTCCCTGAGCGCCAAATGGTCCAGGGTTTGCACTTTTGGAACTATTCTATTAGCTCCATTGCGCCAGGCAAACTCAATCAAGCACAGCGAAAGTGTTTAAGGAAAAACACGTACTATTTTTTAAACCCAGCTCTGGTTACAATTCCCTTTTTCTTTAATGGTGAGACGTGCTGGACAAAACGGCAACAAGACAAAGGTCAAACATATGATCCTTCTACACCAGCGTTTCCCAAACGCCGTCCTCGGTGACCCCAAGGGGGTGCACGTTTTGTCGTTGTTGTTGTCCCTAGCACTACACAGCTGATTCAAATAATCAACTAATCATCAAGCTTTGCTCATTTGAATCAGCTGTGTAGTGTTAGGGGTAATAAACAAAAACATGCGCCCCTTGGGGTCACCGAGGACGGAGTTTGGGAAACGCTGGTGTAGAAGAAACTGCACAATCACATAAAGTCAGCATGTGATGTATCAATATATGACATACGACCGTGAAAGGAGAGATATCTATGGGTCAACATGCTTTGAAATACACACCGTACTGTACAGGTAACTGCCAAAATAAAGGAAACACCAACATAGTTTCTCAAGGTGTTGGGCCACCAGGAGCCGTCAGAACAGCTTCAATCCACCCTGGTATAGGTCCACCCTGGTATAGGTCCACCCTGGTATAGGTCCACCCTGGTATAGGTCCACCCTGGTATAGATCCATCCTGGCATAGATCCACCCTGGTATAGATCCACCTTGGTATAGGTCCACCCTGGTATAGATCCACCCTGGTATATGTCCACCCTGGTATAGATCCACCCTGGTATAGATCCACCCTGGTATAGATCCACCCTGGTATAGATCCACCCTGGTATAGATCCACCCTGGTATAGATCCACCCTGGTATAGATCCACCCTGGTATAGATCCACCCTGGTATAGATTCACCCTGGTATAGATTCACCCTGGTATAGATCCACCCTGGTATAGATCCACCCTGGTATAGATCCACCCTGGTATAGATCCACCCTGGTATAGATCACCCTGGTACTACCTGGCATAGATCCACCCTGGCATAGATCCACCCTGGTATAGATCCATCCTGGTATAGATCCACCCTGGTATAGGTCCACCCTGGTATAGATCCACCCTGGTATAGATCCACCCTGGTATAGATCCACCCTGGTATAGGTCCACCCTGGTATAGGTCCACCCTGGTATAGATCCACCCTGGTATAGATCCACCCTGGTATAGATCCACCCTGGTATAGATTCTACAAGTGTCTGGAACTCTATTGGAGGGATGCGACACCTTTGTTCCACAAGAAATTCCATCATTTGGTGTTTTATTGATGGTGGTGAAAAACGCTGTCTCAGACGCCACTCCAGAATCTCCCATAAAGTGTTCAATTGGGTTGAGATCTGGTGACTGAGACGGCCGTGGCATATGGGTTACATCGTTTTCATGCTCTTCAAACCATTCAGTGACCACTCGTGCCCTGTGGATGGGGGTGTTGTCATCCTATGGGGCATAACCATGGTAACCAAAATAATGGCCCGCCCAGCATTTTTTATACATGACCCTAAGCATGATGGGATGCAAAATGCTTAATTAACTCACTACACCTGTGTGGAAGCACTTGCTTTCAATAAAGTTTATATTGCTTATTTATTTCAAGGGTTTCCATTCTTTTGGCAGTTACCTGCACTTACAGGTGAGGCCATACAGATCAAAACAAGAAACTCACATCATAGAAACTCACATCATAGAAACTCACATCATAGAAACTTCAGTGTCAGTGAGCCAACTATTGTACTACAAATGTCGTAATCCCTGTTAGTTCCTGTGTCATAAAAGTCGAGATGTTGAGTCTTCATTTGTCACTCCACCGGTAAACAACTGCAATGCAAATGTCACTCTGCCTCTGACAAATTGGCTTTTATTTGGCCTTTAGGGCCCCTTTCTCGAACAAAACACATTAGCCACAACTACAGCGACAGCTTGTGGAAGTCACAAGTTAGCATAATCGAATCAATCACTACGTTGTCTTAGTGTCGAGCGACACGGTTGGTATTTGATTCCCTTGTTAGCGACGGAGGGGGATTAAGTGTGTAGTTAATGAAAGGGCCATCGGTTTGAGGATAGGATAGATATTTTCACACTTTCTTTCTCTCTCCCTCACTCTTTCTACCTCTCTCTCTCGTTCTCTCTCTCGCTCTCTTGCTCTCTCCCTCTTCTCTCTCTCTCTCTCTCTCTCTCTCTCTCTCTCTCTTCACCAGAAGTTGTGGTTACTGAGCTGGGTTCTCTTCACCACTGTTGTGGCTTGTGAGATGGGTTCTCTTCACCACTGTTGTGGTTACTGAGATGGGTTCTCTTCACCACTGTTGTGGTTAGGGAGCTGGGTTCTCTTCACCACTGTTGTGGCTTGTGAGCTGGGTTCTCTTCACCACTGTTGTGGTTAGTGAGATGGGTTCTCTTCACCACTGTTGTGGTTACTGAGATGGGTTCTCTTCACCACTGTTGTGGTTAGTGAGCTGGGTTCTCTTCACCACTGTTGTGGTTACTGAGATGAGTTCTCTTCACCACTGTTGTGGTTACGGAGATGAGTTCTCTTCACCACTGTTGTGGTTAGTGAGCTGGGTTCTCTTCACCACTGTTGTGGTTAGTGAGCTGGGTTCTCTTCACCACTGTTGTGGTTACTGAGATGGGTTCTCTTCACCACTGTTGTGGTTAGTGAGCTGGGTTCTCTTCACCACTGTTGTGGTTACGGAGATGAGTTCTCTTCACCACTGTTGTGGTTAGTGAGCTGGGTTCTCTTCACCACTGTTGTGGTTACGGAGATGAGTTCTCTTCACCACTGTTGTGGTTAGTGAGCTGGGTTCTCTTCACCACTGTTGTGGTTAGGGAGCTTGGTTCTCTTCACCACTGTTGTGGTTAGGGAGCTGGGTTCTCTTCACCACTGTTGTGGTTAGTGAGCTGGGTTCTCTTCACCACTGTTGTGGTTCCTGAGATGAGTTCTCTTCACCACTGTTGTGGTTAGGGAGCTGGGTTCTCTTCACCACTGTTGTGGTTAGTGAGCTGGGTTCTCTTCACCACTGTTGTGGTTAGGGAGCTTGGTTCTCTTCACCACTGTTGTGGTTAGGGAGCTGGGTTCTCTTCACCACTGTTGTGGTTAGGGAGCTTGGTTCTCTTCACCACTGTTGTGGTTAGGGAGCTTGGTTCTCTTCACCACTGTTGTGGTTAGGGAGCTTGGTTCTCTTCACCACTGTTGTGGTTAGGGAGCTGGGTTCTCTTCACCACTGTTGTGGTTAGTGAGCTGGGTTCTCTTCACCACTGTTGTGGTTAGGGAGCTTGGTTCTCTTCACCACTGTTGTGGTTAGGGAGCTGGGTTCTCTTCACCACTGTTGTGGTTAGGGAGCTTGGTTCTCTTCACCACTGTTGTGGTTAGGGAGCTTGGTTCTCTTCACCACTGTTGTGGTTAGGGAGCTGGGTTCTCTTCACCACTGTTGTGGTTAGGGAGCTGGGTTCTCTTCACCACTGTTGTGGTTAGGGAGCTGGGTTCTCTTCACCACTGTTGTGGTTAGGGAGCTTGGTTCTCTTCACCACTGTTGTGGTTAGGGAGCTTGGTTCTCTTCACCACTGTTGTGGTTAGGGAGCTTGGTTCTCTTCACCACTGTTGTGGTTAGGGAGCTGGGTTCTCTTCACCACTGTTGTGGTTAGGGAGCTGGGTTCTCTTCACCACTGTTGTGGTTAGTGAGCTGGGTTCTCTTCACCACTGTTGTGGTTAGGGAGCTTGGTTCTCTTCACCACTGTTGTGGTTAGGGAGCTTGGTTCTCTTCACCACTGTTGTGGTTAGTGAGCTGGGTTCTCTTCACCACTGTTGTGGTTAGGGAGCTGGGTTCTCTTCACCACTGTTGTGGTTAGTGAGCTGGGTTCTCTTCACCACTGTTGTGGTTAGGGAGCTGGGTTCTCTTCACCACTGTTGTGGTTAGGGAGCTGGGTTCTCTTCACCACTGTTGTGGTTAGGGAGCTGGGTTCTCTTCACCACTGTTGTGGTTAGGGAGCTGGGTTCTCTTCACCACTGTTGTGGTTACTGAGCTGGGTTCTCTTCACCACTGTTGTGGTTAGGGAGCTGGGTTCTCTTCACCACTGTTGTGGTTACTGAGCTGGGTTCTCTTCACCACTGTTGTGGTTAGGGAGCTGGGTTCTCTTCACCACTGTTGTGGTTACTGAGCTGGGTTCTCTCAGAAGATGTTGTTCTCTTCTGCCAACTGGTACATCTGCTGTGTTGTTCCTGTCTTGTCTGTTCAGGGTTGAGAGAACAACATCTTGATTTAATTTAACCTTTATTTAACTAGAGAAGTCAGTTAAGAAAAACATCTTATTTACAGTGAGTGCCTCCATAAGGCAAAAGGCCTCTTGCGGGGACGGGGGCTGGGATTAATAAATAATATTTATATTATATGTTAAAACACACATCACTACAAGAGACCCTTCTATACACACTAGTCTGTTAGACCTAAACCCTTCTATACACCCTAGTCTGTTAGACCATAAACCCTTCTATACACACTAGTCTATTAGACCCTAAACCCTTCTATACGCCCTTGTCTATTAGACCCTAAACCCTTCTATACGCCCTCGTCTGTTAGACCCTAAACCCTTCTATACACCCTAGTCTGTTAGACCCTAAACCCTTCTATACAACCTAGTCTGTTAGACCCTAAACCCTTCTATACACCCTCCTAGTCTGTTAGACCCTAAACCCTTCTATACACCCTAGTCTGTTAGACCCTAAACACTTCTATACACACTAGTCTGTTAGACCCTAAACACTTCTATACACACTAGTCTGTTAGACCCTAAACCCTTCTATACACCCTAGTCTGTTAGACCCTAAACCCTTCCTACCTACCCCTAACCCACCTACCCAAGCCTCTCAGATGTGCCAAGTGAAGTGAGTGAGGGCAGCAGAGAAGGTTGCAACGTGTTGGAATGGAACATAACCTCCCTTTCTCCCCTCCAGGCAAGCAGACGTGTCCTCTGGAGAAGTTTGACTGCGGCGGCTCCACCAACAAGTGTGTCTCGTTGTCGTGGCGATGCGATGGCGAGCGGGACTGCGAGAACGGGGCGGACGAGGAGGACTGCGCCGCCGGTGAGTGTGATGGACAGCTGTCAATCAAACGCCATAGAAACCACCCATTGGCTGAGACAGGTGTCCTTAATTTGTGGATGGGCAATAGTCCCACACACTGACTGCACTGGATTTTACCTGGACACTACCTTTAACTACCTTTAACCCTTGAACCACTAAGCTGTAGAAGTACCACTGTTTGTGTCAGTCATTTGCCTCCTTAGCTTTTGTATTCACGCCCTTTAGGAATGGCAACGGCTGTTACCCTACTTCATTGTGTTTGAACACACGTCCCAGGTTAGGATTTTACAGAGCTTTGAATGAGCCCACGACCGTGTGACATGCCGTGAGTGTGTGGGGTCAAAGGAACCAATAGAACGGATTCTTTTGATCACAGTTCTCCGTTTCCTCCATTATGGGCCATTTTGGGGGTTCTTTTCTCCGTTTGATTGATCTTCTGACGACGGAGGACACAACGGCTCCCAAATTACACCCTGTTGCCTAGTGCACTACTTTTGGCCAGAGCCTGTCTAAAGTAGTGCACCATGTAGGGAATAGGGTCTAAAGTAGTGCACCATGTAGGGAATAGGGTGCCGTTTGAGACTCCAATGAATAAAGGGCCAATGAATAAGTCAGCTCTGCTAAGAAAATACATTGACTTTGATGCCAAATCAAAGGTTGCAAATTCAATATGAAATGTAAGAATCAGTGTAGATTTTGCCCTTGGCGGCCGCCGGAACCTTTGGTGTCTACCATGACTTATCGCAACCATAGCGATAGCAAGAGTCTCCACAACTCAACCCAATCCAGTCTCGCATGATGCAAGCATCAATCCATCAACCATGGATGATGGCGTCACCCTCCCCTCTACCCAATCACGTGTCACTATGGTGCCTCTCTGCACTCCCCTCTACCCAATCACGCGTCACTGTGGTGCCTCTCTGCACACTCTCTCTCACACACACACACACACACACACACACACACACACACACACACACACACACACACACACGTGACTACACTCCTGCCCTACTTTACAAGGCAACGTGAAAGACTCAGCTTCTCATTTTCCCTCCTTCCCTCCCTCCCTCGTCTCTCCCGCACGTTGGGAAAAATTGATTGTAGTGACAGTACCGCAGGAGACTGGATGATTGGAGCTCCACCGTGGCGCAGGAAGCTTCACTGGGAGAAACCCTTTCGTATTTCCCTCAGATGGGGGGAGCAGAGAGAAAAATATGCTGTATGTTTTCCTACTATCATTTGAGTCCCAGAGTTTGTTTCTGTGTGGCTTCATTTCACTTCTTCACCTCAATCAGCTCGATGTGTTTTTCCTCAGAAAGCCCACAGTCCTATTTCCACCGTGTGTATTGGAAATCAGAAACAACTATTTACTCCTCCCAGATATGGTCTGTGAGCCTGCATTTACTACAGCGCTGCAGAGCTAAGAGACAATTACAAAAAACCTCTTAAAACCAGGCCTGGGTTCGAATACTGTTAGAAATCTTTCCATTTTGAAATTATTTTTAGTGTTTTCTTTCTTCTTCTTCTAATCTAGTGGTCTCATTGCGCCAGGTAAACTCAATCATGCTCAGCTTAAGTTATTATTTGAAATAGTATATATAGTATATGATTGTGTTTTTGAACCAAGGTGTAAAATCCATCTATACCACTCTGCCCATAACACTCCTATGGTTAAATGAACTGAAGTCTGAAGTCTGAATCAAAGTGGCAAAGATCTAATGCCTTCTTGAAATAATCAAAATGCAACCTGAAAAGATTTCAAAGATTTTACTGAGTTACAGTTCATATAAGGACATCAGTCAGTTGTAATAAATACATGAGACCCTAAATCTATGGATTTCACATGACTGGGAATACAGATATTTTAACATTTTTTTAATTTTACCTTTATTTAACTAGGCAAGTCAGTTAAGAACAAATTCTTATTTACAATGACGGCCTAGGAACAGTGGGGTTAACTGCCTGTTCAGGGGCAGAACGACAGATTTGTACCTTGTCAGCTCGGGGATTCGAACTTGCAACCTTTCGGTTACTAGTCCAACGCACAGATACCTTAATTAAAAGTAGTGGCGTGGCTTTGAAAACCAGTCAGTATCTGGTGTGATCACCATTTGCCTCATGTAGCACGATACATCTCCTTCACATAGAGTTGATCAGGCTGTTGATTGTGGCCTGTGGAATGTTGTCCCACTCCTCTTCAATGGCTGTGTGAAGTTGCTCGATATTGGCGGGATCTGAAACAAGCTGTCGAACGCATCGATCCAGAGCATCCCAAACATGCTCAATGGGTGACATGTCAGGTGAGTTTGCAGGCCATTGAAAAACTGGGACATGTACAGATCCTTGCGACATGGGGCAGAGCATTATCATGCTGAAACCTGAGGTGATGGCGACGGATGAAAAACACGACAATGGGCCTCAGGATCTCATCATGGTATCTCTGTGCATTCAAATTGACATCGATAAAATGCAATTGTGTTTGTTTTCCGTAGCTTATGCCTGCCCATACCAAAAACCCACCACCACCAGGGGGCACTCTGTTCACAACGTTGACATCAGCAAACCGCTCGCCCACACGACTTCGTACACGTGGTCTGTGGTTTTTGAGGCTAGTTGGACGTACTGCCAAATGCTCTAAAATAACATTGGAGGTGGATTATGGTAGAGAAATGAACATTCAATGCAAAACTTCAGACATCTTTGGCGTTGGGTTGTGTGACAAAACTGCACAATTTACAGTGGCCTTTTATTGTCCCCAGCACAAGGTATACCTGTGTAATGATCATGCAGTGGATGGATTATCTTGGCAATGGAGAAATGTTCACTGAAAGGGATGTGAAAACAATTGTGGGCAAAATTTGTGAGAAATAAGCTTTTTGTGCATTTTTGGGATATTTTATTTTAGCTTGTGACACATTAGACAAACACTTCACATGTTGTGTTTATATTTTTGCTCAGTGTAGCTTGTCAGGTTTTTAAGCCGTAGTTCATAGAGAGCCTCTCTATCCTGTCTTCCCGGGTTCATAGAGAGCCTCTCTATCCTGTCAGCCCGGGTTCATAGAGAGCCTCTCTATCCTGTCAGCCCGGGTTCATAGAGAGCCTCTCTATCCTGTCAGCCCGGGTTCATAGAGAGCCTCTCTATCCTGTCATCCCGGGTTCATAGAGAGCCTCTCTATCCTGTCATCCCGGGTTCATAGAGAGCCTCTCTATCCTGTCAGTCTGGGTTCATAGAGAGCCTCTCTATCCTGTCAGCCCGGGTTCATAGAGAGCCTCTCTATCCTGTCTGCCCGGGTTCATAGAGAGCCTCTCTATCCTGTCTGCCCGGGTTCATAGAGAGCCTCTCTATCCTGTCTTCCCGGGTTCATAGAGAGCCTCTCTATCCTGTCTTCCCGGGTTCATAGAGAGCCTCTCTATCCTGTCTTCCCGGGTTCATAGAGAGCCTCTCTATCCTGTCAGTCTGGGTCCATAGAGAGCCTCTCTATCCTGTCAGTCTGGGTCCATAGAGAGCCTCTCTATCCTGTCAGTCTGGGTCCATAGAGAGCCTCTCTATCCTGTCAGTCTGGGTCCATAGAGAGCCTCTCTATCCTGTCAGTCTGTGTACATAGAGAGCCTCTCTATCCTGTCTTCCCGGGTCCATAGAGAGCCTCTCTATCCTGTCAGTCTGGGTCCATAGAGAGCCTCTCTATCCTGTCAGTCTGGGTCCATAGAGAGCCTCTCTATCCTGTCAGTCTGGGTCCATCCTGTCTTCCCGGGTTCAGAGCCTCTCTATCCTGTCAGTCTGGGTTCATAGAGAGCCTCTCTATCCTGTCAGTCTGGGTCCATAGAGAGCCTCTCTATCCTGTCAGTCTGGGTACATAGAGAGCCTCTCTATCCTGTCAGTCTGGGTCCATAGAGAGCCTCTCTATCCTGTCAGTCTGGGTCCATAGAGAGCCTCTCTATCCTGTCAGTCTGGGTCCATAGAGAGCCTCTCTATCCTGTCAGTCTGGGTCCATAGAGAGCCTCTCTATCCTGTCAGTCTGGGTCCATAGAGAGCCTCTCTATCCTGTCAGTCTGTGTACATAGAGAGCCTCTCTATCCTGTCAGTCTGGGTACATAGAGAGCCTCTCTATCCTGTCAGTCTGGGTCCATAGAGAGCCTCTCTATCCTGTCAGTCTGGGTCCATAGAGAGCCTCTCTATCCTGTCAGTCTGGGTCCATAGAGAGCCTCTCTATCCTGTCAGTCTGGGTTCATAGAGAGCCTCTCTATCCTGTCAGTCTGGGTCCATAGAGAGCCTCTCTATCCTGTCAGTCTGGGTCCATAGAGAGCCTCTCTATCCTGTCAGTCTGGGTCCATAGAGAGCCTCTCTATCCTGTCAGTCTGGGTTCATAGAGAGCCTCTCTATCCTGTCAGTCTGGGTCCATAGAGAGCCTCTCTATCCTGCACTAATCCCTTTCTCATTCTGATTTCTCCATTGACCCCTTCAGACCGCCTCTCCTGGTGAGTCCAGGCCAGGGCCCCTGGCATGCATACTAGGAAGTCCCCTAGAGCTGAAACACTGCTGGGCTTGTAGAGTATAAAGTAAGGTGTCCATATTAGGAAGTCCCCTAGAGCTGAAATACTGCTGGGCTTGTAGAGTATAAAGTAAGGTGTCCATATTAGGAAGTCCCCTAGAGCTGAAACACTGCTGGGCTTGTAGAGTATAAAGTAAGGTGTCCATATTAGGAAGTCCCCTAGAGCTGAAACACTGCTGGGCTTGTAGAGTATATAGTAAGGTATCCATATTAGGAAGTCCCCTAGAGCTGAAACACTGCTGGGCTTGTAGAGTATAAAGTAAGGTGTCCATATTAGGAAGTCCCCTAGAGCTGAAACACTGCTGGGCTTGTAGAGTATATAGTAAGGCATCCATATTAGGAAGTGAACCACTGTTGCTGTGACACAACTCCCGCAGCTCAGACAAAAGTCCCTCTGTCATTACAGTCAAATTTTTGTGTGAGGTGACTTCAGAATATGGATGCTGTCATGTTTGGATTGGGAGTTATGTTGGTCGGGTTACCTAATGCTAGATCTGATATTTAAGAAAACGTTTTTACCGTGACTGCAGTGGTATAATACTGTAGTATAATACTGTATTATAATACTGTAGTATAATACTGTAGTATGATACTGTGCTTCTACACCTGTATTGCTTGCTGTTTTGGGGTTTTAGGCTGGGTTTCTGTACAGCACTTTGAGATATCAGCTGATGTAAGAATGGCTATATAAATCCATTTGATTTAATTTAGTACCCTGAATTCTCCTGAACAATTGACCAAACCTGAAGAAAAGCAGACAGATCTCCCACTTAAAGCTGACAGATATCCCACTTAAAGCAGACAGATATCCCACTTAAAGCAGACAGATATCCCATTTAAAGCAGACAGATATCCCACTTAAAGCAGACAGATATCCCACTTAAAGCAGACAGATATCCCACTAAAAGCTGACAGATATCCCACTTAAAGCTGACAGATTCCACTTAAAGCAGACAGATATCCCACTTAAAGCAGACAGATATCCCACTAAAAGCTGACAGATATCCCACTTAAAGCTGACAGATCCCACTTAAATGCTCTGTATCTTTTAGCTGTTTGTTAATGTGATAAATAAGATACATAATGAATATACACGCGCCAAATGTAATTCCCCAAAAGTATGCAAATTAACCCATAGATCGATAAGCATGACCGGCCAAATGTTTTTCATTACCTGGTACTCCCATCAGTAAATAGGCTAAAAAAAACATTATTTTGCAATGTTTAGTTTTTTTTTATCCCGGACAATTGGCTGGTGTCAATTTTATGGATTGGCTTTAAAAAAACATGTGAGGCCAAAAGCCGGCTATTACCAGCTAACGGAAACCCTGGACTCTAGAGACTGTTGTGCTCCCTCTTGGAAACATAACTCTCTCCACTCCATTCAGCAAGTAAATTGCGGCGAGGCGTTTTTCTAATTGAGCCATCCACAGGTAAAGTTATGCATTTAGTTGAATCCTGCCTTCCACATCTCTCTCTCTTTTTCTCTCTCTGCCTCTCCCTCTCTCTGCCTCTCCCTCTCTCTGCCTCTCTCTCTCTCTCTGCCTCTCTCTCCTAACCTCTTTCTCTTTCTCTCGCTCTCTCTCTCAATCTCTGCCTCACGCTCTCTCTCTCTCTCAGCCACTCTCTCTCTCAGCCACGCTCTCTCTGCCTCTCTCTCCCTCTCTCTGCCTCTCCCTCTCTCTGCCTCTCTCTCTCTCTCTCTGCCTCTCTCTCCTAACCTCTTTCTCTCGCTCTCTCTCTCAATCTCTGCCTCACGCTCTCTCTGCCTCTCTCTCCCTCTCTCTGCCTCTCCCTCTCTCTGCCTCTCCCTCTCTCTGCCTCTCTCTCTCTCTCTCTCTGCCTCTCTCTCCTAACCTCTTTCTCTCGCTCTCTCTCTCAATCTCTGCCTCACGCTCTCTCTCTCTCTCAGCCACTCTCTCTCTCAGCCACTCTCTCTCTCGGCCTCTCTCTCTCTCTCTCTCTCTCTCTCTCTCTCTCTCTCTCTCTCTCTCTCTCTCTCTCTCTCTCTGCCTCTCTCCCCACTATGCATCCTATCTCTGTCTCGTTTTCTCTCTCTGTCTCATTCTCTCTCACTGCCCCTTCTCTCTCTCTCTGCCCCCCCCCTCTCTGCCCCCTCTCTCGGCCCCCCGCTCCCTCTCTCCCTGCTTCCCTCCCCCCTCTCTCTGTCTCTCTCTCTCTCTCTCTCTCTCTCTCTCTCTCTCTCTCTCTCTCTCTCTCACTGCCTCTCTCTCACTCTCTCTCTCTCTCCCCAATTTGCATCTCTCTCTCTTGCTGTCTCTCTCATTCTCTCTCTCTGCCTCTCTCTCTGCCTCTCTCTCTCTGCCTCCTCTCTCTTTCTCTCTCTCTCTCTCTCTCTCTCTGCCTCTCTCTCTCTGCCTCTCTCTCTCTGCCTCTCTCACTTGCTCTGCCTCTCTCTCTCGCTTTGCCTCTCTCTCTCTCTGCCTCTCTCTGCCTCTCTCTGCCCCTCTCTCTCTCTGCCTCCCTCTTTCTCCCCCTCTCCCTCTGCCTCTTTCTCTCTTGCTGTCTCTGTCCCGTCTCTCACTCTCTCCCTCTCTCTGCCTCCATCCCCTCTCTCTCTCTCTCTCTCTCTCTCTCTCTCTCTCTCTCTCTCTCTCTCTCTCTCTCTCTCTCTCTCTCTCTCCCTCCTCCCCCACCCCCCCCTCTCTCTCTCTCTCTCTCTCTCTCTCTCTCTCTCTCTCTCTCTCTCTCTCTCTCTCTCTCTCTCTCTCTCTCTCTCTCTCCCTTGCTCTCTCTCTGTGGTCCTTCTGTAGCTCAGTTGGTAGAGCATGGCGCTTGTAACGCCAGGGTAGTGGGTTCGATTCCCAGGACCACCCATACGTAGAATGTATGCACACATGACTGTAAGTCGCTTTGGATAAAAGCGTCTGCTAAATGGCATATATATTATATATTATCTCTGTGAATAACACACACAGGCACTGAAGTCTTCTCAGCAGGAAGGAGCACGCCTGTCTCATGGGATCTCTGGGTACTAGACAAAATAATGTGTCCACTGTGCTCCCTTATTGAACTTTTACTGGCACATGTGCATGTGTCTGTCTGTATGTATCTGTTTGTGTGTTCACTGCAAGTTATACAATTTTAACCAGCTACGATAGCTCCAGATACACTGACGAGTCCAATATGTCCTGCTGGTGAAATTGAACCGGCAGGCTCCCATGTTCTGCTGGTGAAATTGAACCGGCAGGCTCCCATGTCCTGCTGGTGAAGTCCCTGGAACAAAAGATCAGTTCAGTTTAACAAGATCTCCGTATGTCTGGTATAGAACAGAAGAACAAACAATGTTATCCCATAGGAGAGCCTTTTGCTTTTTACTCTGATAATGATGAGAATGATGTCTTTTAGGTCGTATCTGGGATGTCTTTTAGGTCGTATCTTTAATCTTAACTGTCCTGTTTACATCTAGCATTGTCCCACATCTGTATGTACATTGTATTCAGAAAACATTCAGAACCCTCAACTTTTTTCCATTTTTGGTTACGTTACAGCCTCTAAAATTGATTAAATTGTATTTTTTTCGTCATCAATCTATACACAATCCCCCATAATGACAAAGCAAAAACAGGTCTTTAGAAATTTTGCACATTTATTAAAAAATAAAATACTGACATTTATCATTTACATAAGTATTCAGACCCTTTCCTCAGTACTTTGTTTAATAAGTACCTTTGGCAGCGATTACAGCCTCAAGTCTGCTTGGGTATGACGCTACAAGCTTGGCACACCTGTATTTGGGGAGTTTCTCCCATCATTCTTCTCTGCCATTCCTTTCAAGCTCTGTCAGGTTGGATGGGGAGCTATTTTATTTGCAGGTCTCTCCAGAGATGTTCGATTGGGTTCAAGTCCGGGCTCTGGCTGGGCCACTCAAGTTTTTTTCCCAAAGCCACACCTGTGTTGTCTTGCCAATGTGCTTAGGGTCATTTGCCTGTTGGAAGGTGAACCTTTGCCCCAGTCTGAGGTCCTGAGTGCTCTGGAGCAGGTTTTCAAGGTTATTTCTGTACTCTGCTCCGTTCATCTTTCCCTCAATACTGACTAGTCTTCTAGTCCCTGCTGCTGAAAAACACCCCCACAGCATGATGCTGCCGACACCATGCTTCACCGTAGGAATGGTGCCAGGTTTCCTTCAGATGTGAAGCTTGGCGTTCAGGCCAAAGAGTTCAATCTTGGTTTCATCAGACCAGAGAATCTTGTTTGTCATGGTCTGAGAGTCCTTTAGGGGGCTTTTGGCAAACTCCAAGCTGGCTGTCATGTGCCTTTTACTGAGGAATGGCTTCCGTCTGGCCACTCTCCCTTAAAGGCCTGATTGGTGGAGTGCTGCAGAGATGGTTGTCCTTCTGGAAGGCTCATCCCATCTCCACAGAGGAACTCTGGAGCTCTGTCAGAGTGACCATCGGGTTCTTGTTCACCTCCCTGACCAAGGCCCTTCTCCCCCAATTGCTCAGTTTGGACGGTTGGCCAGCTCTAGGAAGCGTCTTTGTGGTTCCAAGCTTCTTCCATTTAAAGAATGATGGAGGCCACTGTCTTCTTGGTGACCTTCAATGCTGCAGAAATATTTTGGTACCCTTACCCAGATCTGTGCATCGATGCAATCCCGTCACAGAGCTCTACGGACAATTCCTTTGACCTAATTTCTTGTTTTTTGCTCTGACATGCACTGAGGTTGACGTTTAGACTGGTGTTTTGCTGGTATTATTTAATGAAGCTGCCAGTTGAGGACTTGTGAGGCGTCTGTTTCTCAAACTAGACGCTCTAATGTACTTGTCCCCTTGCTCAGTTGTGCACCGGGGCCTCCCATTCCTCTTTCTATTCTGGTTAGGGACAGTTTGCGCTGTTCTGTGATGGGAGTAGTACACAGCATTGTACGAGATCTTCAGTTTGTTGGCAATTTCTCGCATGGAATAGCCTTCATTCAAGAATAGACTGACGAGTTTCAGAAGAAAGGTCTTTGTTTCTGGCCATTTTGAGCCTGTAATTGAACCCACAAATGCCGATGCTCCAGATACTCAACTATTCTAAAGAAAGCCAGTTTTATTGCTTCTTTATTTAGAACAACAGTTTTCAGCTGTGCTAACATAAATGCAAAAGGGTTTTCTAATGATCAATTAGCCATTTAAAATGATAAACTTGGATTAGCTAAAACAACGTGCCATTGGAACACAGGAGTGATGGTTGCTGATAATGGGCATCTGTACGCCTTTGTAGATATTCCATAAAACATCAGCCATTTCCAGTCATTTACAACATTTACAATATCTACACTGTATTTATGATCAATTTGATGTTATTTTAATGGACAAAAAATGTGATTTTCTTTCAAAAACAAGGACAAGTTGGTGTGTCCCCAAACTTTTGAACGGTAGTGTATGTAAATAAGGTATTTCTGTTTTTATTTTTAATAAATTACCACACATTTCTAAAAATCTGTTTTCGCTTTGTCATTATGGGGTATTGTGTGGAGTAGTTAGAGGAACAATTATAATTTAATCAATTTTAGAAAATGGCTGTTACTTAATCAAATGCAGAAGAAGTCAGAAGAGTTAGTTTAGCCAACCCTTCTGACTGTACTGTAGGAGTTAGTTTAGCCAACCCTTCTGAATGCAGAGTAGGAGTTAGTTTAGCCAACCCTTCTGAATGCAGAGTAGGAGTTAGTTTAGCCAACCCTTCTGAATGCAGTGTAGGAGTTAGTTTAGCCAACCCTTCTGAATGCAGTGTAGGAGTTAGTTTAGCCAACCCTTCTGAATGCAGTGTAGGAGTTAGTTTAGCCAACCCTTCTGAATGCAGAGTAGGAGTTAGTTTAGCCAACCCTTCTGACTGTACTGTAGGAGTTAGTTTAACCAACCCTTCTGAATGCGCTGTAGCATTTAGCTTAGCCAACCCTTCTGGCTGTACTGTAGGAGTTATTTTAGCCAACCCTTCTGAATGCAGAGTAGGAGTTAGTTTAGCCAACCCTTCTGAATGCAGAGTAGGAGTTAGTGTAGCCAACCCTTCTGAATGCAGTGTAGGATTTAGTTTAACCCTTCTGGCTGGAATGTAGGAGTTAGTTTAACCCTTCTGACTGTACTGTAGGAGTTAGTTTAACCCTTCTGACTACAGTTGCAAAATTGACAGGACTCATGTTTGGAGGATTCTCAGATTTCCTTCTTATTCCATCCTTTTACCAGGAATTTCTCAACTAGTATTTCTGGAAAACCAGAGAATCTTGGAAATATTACCAGAATTTTTGCAACCCTAAATGTACTGTATGTACAGATGTGGGATCTTAATTTGATCACACTATTGATGCAGGAGTGAATTTGAGATTTAAAAAGGCTTCTAAGGTTTTGTCATTTCCACTTTAACATTTCAGGCTTGATTTGCCCTAACGAAAACATTTATCAAAATCTCTACAAAAAATATCCAAGAACTATAATCCAAACAGTCATTTACATGTCCTGTTACTGCGGGATTATTTAGCTGCTAATGAGAAACTGGTCAAATGACCATACTGCTATGGGGACAGCTGCGACTGTCCCATGGGAGAACACTTTTTGGTTCCAGGTAAAACCCTGTACGTAGAACCCTTTCCACGAGGGTTCTTCATGGATCCCAACTGGAACCATTAAGGGTTTTTCAAAGGGTTTTCCTATGGGGACATAACCCTTTTAGGTTACAGTAGTACAGTAGTACCTTTTTTTCCCGAATTATTTATTGTATGGCATTATAATGTTAGTCACAAGGAGTTTGCTTGCTAGACTAGTGCACATACAATACAGGTCTGGGTGGGACCAGACGATAGTGGGATTCATGCTTCAGTATCCCTTCTCCCCTATAATCCTGGCTGGATAAGTGTGGTCTTCATAACTGTCTGGCTACACCATGAACAATAACTCTTCTTTCTTTTTTTCTCTCTCTCCTCTATCTCGCCCTTCGTCCTTCATAGTCCTGGTTGTACGTGTAGTCATAATACTGACATCACGATGGAAGAAAACGTACCTCTCTTCCCCCTCTCTATCATCTCTCCCTCCGTTGTCATCTCTCCCCTGTGGATGAGTGTGCTGCTTCTTTCTCCTCATTATCGCCCAGTATTGTCTTTGTTCTGTAAATGTGTCTATGGCATTAGTAGAAAAGGTTATCTGTTGAGTCATTCTCCAGTGGACAAGGCCAGCCTGCCTAAACTTTAAACTGCCTTCAACGTGACCTTCTACTAGTGAAAGGTCTATGGAGGCCTCAATGGCCCTTGGGGAACAGGGAGGTTGTATATCACTGTACTGTATGGCCCCTTGGGGAACAGGGAGGTTGTATATCACTGTACTGTATGGCCCCTTGGGGAACAGGGAGGTTGTATATCACTGTTGTATATCACTGTACTGTATGGCCCCTTGGGGAACAGGGAGGTTGTATATCACTGTACTGTATGGCCCCTTGGGGAACAGGGAGGTTGTATATCACTGTTGTATACCACTGTACTGTATGGCCCCTTGGGGAACAGGGAGGTTGTATATCACTGTACTGTATGGCCCCTTGGGAAACAGGGAGGTTGTATATCACTGTACTGTATGGCCCCTTGGGGAACAGGGAGGTTGTATATCACTGTACTGTATGGCCCCTTGGGGAACAGGGAGGTTGTATATCACTGTACTGTATGGTCCTTGGGGAACAGGGAGGTTGTATATCACTGTACTGTATGGCCCCTTGGGGAACAGGGAGGTTGTATATCACTGTACTGTATGGCCCTTGGGGAACAGGGAGGTTGTATATCACTGTACTGTATGGCCCCTTGGGGAACAGGGAGGTTGTATATCACTGTACTGTATGGCCCCTTGGGGAACAGGGAGGTTGTATATCACTGTACTGTATGGTCCTTGGGGAACAGGGAGGTTGTATATCACTGTACTGTATGGCCCCTTGGGGAACAGGGAGGTTGTATATCACTGTACTGTATGGCCCTTGGGGAACAGGGAGGTTGTATATCACTGTACTGTATGGCCCCTTGGGGAACAGGGAGGTTGTATATCACTGTACTGTATGGTCCTTGGGGAACAGGGAGGTTGTATATCACTGTACTGTATGGCCCCTTGGGGAACAGGGAGGTTGTGTATCACTGTACTGTATGGCCACTTGGGGAATAGGGAGGTTGTATATCACTGTACTGTATGGCCCCTTGGGGAACAGGGAGGTTGTATATCACTGTACTGTATGGTCCTTGGGGAACAGGGAGGTTGTATATCACTGTACTGTATGGCCCCTTGGGGAACAGGGAGGTTGTGTATCACTGTACTGTATGGCCACTTGGGGAATAGGGAGGTTGTATATCACTGTACTGTATGGCCCTTGGGGAACAGGGAGGTTGTATATCACTGTACTGTATGGCCCCTTGGGGAACAGGGAGGTTGTATATCACTGTACTGTATGGTCCTTGGGGAACAGGGAGGTTGTATATCACTGTACTGTATGGCCCCTTGGGGAACAGGGAGGTTGTATATCACTGTACTGTATGGCCCCTTGGGGAACAGGGAGGTTGTATATCACTGTACTGTATGGCCCCTTGGGGAACAGGGAGGTTGTATATCACTGTACTGTATGGCCCTTGGGGAACAGGGAGGTTGTATATCACTGTACTGTATGGCCCCTTGGGGAACAGGGAGGTTGTATATCACTGTACTGTATGGTCCTTGGGGAACAGGGAGGTTGTATATCACTGTACTGTATGGCCCCTTGGGGAACAGGGAGGTTGTGTATCACTGTACTGTATGGCCACTTGGGGAATAGGGAGGTTGTATATCACTGTACTGTATGGCCCCTTGGGGAACAGGGAGGTTGTATATCACTGTACTGTATGGTCCTTGGGGAACAGGGAGGTTGTATATCACTGTACTGTATGGCCCCTTGGGGAACAGGGAGGTTGTGTATCACTGTACTGTATGGCCACTTGGGGAATAGGGAGGTTGTATATCACTGTACTGTATGGCCCTTGGGGAACAGGGAGGTTGTATATCACTGTACTGTATGGCCCCTTGGGGAACAGGGAGGTTGTATATCACTGTACTGTATGGCCCTTGGGGAACAGGGAGGTTGTATATCACTGTACTGTATGGCCCTTGGGGAACAGGGAGGTTGTATATCACTGTACTGTATGGTCCTTGGGGAACAGGAGGTTGTATATCACTGTACTGTATGGCCCCTTGGGGAACAGGGAGGTTTTATATCACAGTACTGTATGGTCCTTGGGGAACAGGGAGGTTGTATATCACTGTACTGTATGGCCCCTTGGGGAACAGGGAGGTTGTATATCACTGTACTGTATGGCCCCTTGGGGAACAGGGAGGTTGTATATCACTGTACTGTATGGCCCTTGGGGAACAGGGAGGTTGTATATCACTGTACTGTATGGTCCTTGGGTTGTATATCACTGGGGCCCCTTGGGGAACAGGGAGGTTGTATATCACTGTACTGTATGGCCCCTTGGGAACAGGGAGGTTGTATATCACTGTACTGTATGGCCCCTATATCACTGGGAACAGGGAGGTTGTATATCACTGTACTGTATGGCCCCTTGGGGAACAGGGAGGTTGTATATCACTGTACTGTATGGCCCCTTGGGGAACAGGGAGGTTGTATATCACTGTACTGTATGGCCCTTGGGGAACAGGGAGGTTGTATATCACTGTACTGTATGGCCCCTTGGGGAACAGGGAGGTTGTATATCACTGTACTGTATGGCCCCTTGGGGAACAGGGAGGTTGTATATCACTGTACTGTATGGTCCTTGGGGAACAGGGAGGTTGTATATCACTGTACTGTATGGCCCCTTGGGGAACAGGGAGGTTGTATATCACTGTACTGTATGGTCCTTGGGGAACAGGGAGGTTGTATATCACTGTACCCCCTTGGGGAACAGGGAGGTTGTATATCACTGTACTGTATGGCCCCTGGGGAACAGGGAGGTATGGCCCTTGGGGAACAGGGAGGTTGTATATCACTGTACTGTATGGTCCTTGGGGAACAGGGAGGTTGTATATCACTGTACTGTATGGCCCCTTGGGGAACAGGGAGGTTGTATATCACTGTACTGTATGGCCCCTTGGGGAACAGGGAGGTTGTATATCACTGTACTGTATGGCCCCTTGGGGAACAGGGAGGTTGTATATCACTGTACTTTATGGCCCTTGGGGAACAGGGAGGTTGTATATCACTGTACTGTATGGCCCTTGGGGAACAGGGAGGTTGTATATCACTGTACTGTATGGCCCCTGGGGGAACAGGAGGTTGTATACACTGTACTGGGCCCTTGGGGAACAGGGAGGTTGTATATCACTGTACTGTATGGCCCTTGGGGAACAGGGAGGTTGTATATCACTGTACTGTATGGCCCCTTGGGGAACAGGGAGGTTGTATATCACTGTACTGTATGGTCCTTGGGGAACAGGGAGGTTGTATATCACTGTACTGTATGGTCCTTGGGGAACAGGGAGGTTGTATATCACTGTACTGTATGGCCCCTTGGGGAACAGGGAGGTTGTATATCACTGTACTGTATGGCCCCTTGGGGAACAGGGAGGTTGTATATCACTGTACTGTATGGTCCTTGGGGAACAGGGAGGTTGTATATCACTGTACTGTATGGTCCTTGGGGAACAGGGAGGTTGTATATCACTGTACTGTATGGTCCTTGGGGAACAGGGAGGTTGTATATCACTGTACTGTATGGTCCTTGGGGAACAGGGAGGTTGTATATCTGTACTGTATGGCCCTTGGGGAACAGGGAGGTTGTATATCACTGTACTGTATGGTCCTTGGGGAACAGGGAGGTTGTATATCACTGTACTGTATGGCCCCTTGGGGAACAGGGAGGTTGTATATCACTGTACTGTATGGTCCTTGGGAACAGGGAGGTTGTATATCACTGTACTGTATGGCCCTTGGGGAACAGGGAGGTTGTATATCACTGTACTGTATGGCCCTTGGGGAACAGGGAGGTTGTATATCACTGTACTGTATGGCCCTTGGGGAACAGGGAGGTTGTATATCACTGTACTGTATGGTCCTTGGGGAACAGGGAGGTTGTATATCACTGTACTGTATGGCCCCTTGGGGAACAGGGAGGTTGTATATCACTGTACTGTATGGCCCTTGGGGAACAGGGAGGTTGTATATCACTGTACTGTATGGCCCTTGGGGAACAGGGAGGTTGTATATCACTGTACTGTATGGCCCTTGGGGAACAGGGAGGTTGTATATCACTGTACTGTATGGCCCTTGGGGAACAGGGAGGTTGTATGTATGGCCCCTTGGGGACTGTATATCACTGTACTGTATGGCCCTTGGGGAACAGGGAGGTTGTATATCACTGTACTGTATGGTCCTTGGGGAACAGGGAGGTTGTATATCACTGTACTGTATGGCCCCTTGGGGAACAGGGATGTTTTATATCACTGTACTGTATGGTCCTTGGGGAACAGGGAGGTTGTATATCACTGTACTGTATGGCCCCTTGGGGAACAGGGAGGTTGTATATCACTGTACTGTATGGCCCCTTGGGGAACAGGGAGGTTGTATATCACTGTACTGTATGGCCCTTGGGGAACAGGGAGGTTGTATATCACTGTACTGTATGGTCCTTGGGGAACAGGGAGGTTGTATAGCACTGTACTGTATGGCCCCTTGGGGAACAGGGAGTTTGTATATCACTGTACTGTATGGCCCCTTGGGGAACAGGGAGGTTGTATATCACTGTACTGTATGGCCCCTTGGGGAACAGGGAGGTTGTATATCACTGTACTTTATGGCCCTTGGGGAACAGGGAGGTTGTATATCACTGTACTGTATGGCCCTTGGGGAACAGGGAGGTTGTATATCACTGTACTGTATGGCCCCTTGGGGAACAGGGAGGTTGTATATCACTGTACTGTATGGCCCTTGGGAACAGGGAGGTTGTATATCACTGTACTGTATGGCCCCTTGGGGAACAGGGAGGTTGTATATCACTGTACTGTATGGCCCCTTGGGGAACAGGGAGGTTGTATATCACTGTACTGTATGGTCCTTGGGGAACAGGGAGGTTGTATATCACTGTACTGTATGGTCCTTGGGGAACAGGGAGGTTGTATATCACTGTACTGTATGGCCCCTTGGGGAACAGGGAGGTTGTATATCACTGTACTGTATGGCCCCTTGGGGAACAGGGAGGTTGTATATCACTGTACTGTATGGTCCTTGGGGAACAGGGAGGTTGTATATCACTGTACTGTATGGTCCTTGGGGAACAGGGAGGTTGTATATCACTGGACTGTATGGTCCTTGGGAACAGGGAGGTTGTATATCACTGTACTGTATGGTCCTTGGGGAACAGGGAGGTTGTATATCACTGTACTGTATGGCCCCTTGGGAAACAGGGAGGTTGTATATCACTGTACTGTATCGCCCTTGGGGAACAGGGAGGTTGTATATCACTGTACTGTATGGTCCTTGGGGAACAGGGAGGTTGTATATCAATTAATAATATCTGTGAAAGTCAAATGTCCCTTAACCTGGTGACACTTATTGATGTGAGTGAGAATGCATGGGCTCAGAGGCAGATAGGACATACATGAACGGGACCGTGGGTACAGTATGAACGGGACCGTGGGTACAGTATGAACGGGACTGTGGGTACAGTATGAACGGGACCGTGGGTACAGTATGAACGGGACTGTGGGTACAGTATGAACGGGACCGTGGGTATGAACGGGACTGTGGGTACAGTATGAACGGGACTGTGGGTACAGTATGAACGGGACCGTGGGTACAGTATGAACGGGACTGTGGGTACAGTATGAACGGGACTGTGGGTACAGTATGAACGGGACTGTGGGTACAGTATGAACGGGACCGTGGGTATGAACGGGACTGTGGGTACAGTATGAACGGGACTGTGGGTACAGTATGAACGGGACTGTGGGTACAGTATGAACGGGACTGTGGGTACAGTATGAACGGGACCGTGGGTACGAACGGGACTTTGGGTACAGTATGAACGGGACTGTGGGTACAGTATGAACGGGACCGTGGGTACAGTACGAACGGGACCGTGGGTACAGTACGAACGGGACCGTGGGTACAGTATGAACGGGACCGTGGGTACAGTATGAACGGGACCGTGGGTACAGTACGAACGGGACCGTGGGTACAGTATGAACGGGACCGTGGGTTACGAACAGGACTGTGGGTACAGTATGAACATACTGAGTGTGTGTATGTGTGTGGAAGCCCTACAGTGAGCAGCAGAGTGACTGACCAGTCTTCCGTCTCTCTTTACCTCCGAGGCAGTAGTTGTTGCCGGCGGAAACACCCCCATCACCGCGGCTTCTCGTCCAATCGGAGAGAGAGAGAGAGAGAGAGAGAGAGAGAGAGAGAGAGAGAGAGAGAGAGAGAGAGAGAGAGAGAGAGAGAGAGAGAGAGAGAGAGAGAGAGAGAGAGAGAGAGAGAGAGAGAGAGAGAGAGAGAGAGAGAGAGAGAGAGAGAGAGAGAGAGAGAGAGAGAGAGAGAGAGAGAGAGAGAGAGAGAGAGAGAGCTGGGTCACACCACGGGCACGCCCTTCTGATTGGCTGGGAATGATGTCACATTCCCCTTGGATCATCATCCGCCAAACTCCAGAAGAGGAATTAAAGATTCTTGGAACCCTTTTAGTAAATCCTTTTACTACAGGCCCCAACTGACATGAACGTCTGTACCCATGTAGCTGGAAACGGACCTCCTCATGTGTGATATACATGTTTATGGACTTTCCTTAATAATTGAACTGCAGAATAGTAGATTATTGGGGGTAGGTTGCACGTGGTGTGTTGTGCGTGTTTGCACTGAAACGTACACTCTCTGTGTGTGTGTGTGTGTTCATGCTGATAAGACACGGCAGAATCAAATAGAACGCTGTGGTTTAATATTGATGAAGATAAGACGACGCTGCGGTTTAATATTGATGAAGATAAGACGACGCTGCGGTTTAATATTGATGAAGATAAGACGTCGCTGTGGTTTAATATTGATGAAGATAAGATGACGCTGTGGTTTAATATTGATGAAGATAAGACGACGCTGTGGTTTAATATTGATGAAGATAAGACGACGCTGTGGTTTAATATTGATGAAGATAAGACGACGCTGTGGTTTAATATTGATGAAGATAAGACGACGCTGTGGTTTAATATTGATGAAGATAAGACGACGCTGTGGTTTAATATTGATGAAGATAAGACGACGCTGTGGTTTAATATTGATGAAGATAAGACGTCGCTGTGGTTTAATATTGATGAAGATAAGACGACGCTGTGGTTTAATATTGATGAAGATAAGACGACGCTGTGGTTTAATATTGATGAAGATAAGACGACGCTGTGGTTTAATATTGATGAAGATAAGACGTCGCTGTGGTTTAATATTGATGAAGATAAGACGACGCTGTGGTTTAATATTGATGAAGATAAGACGACGCTGTGGTTTAATATTGATGAAGATAAGACGACGCTGTGGTTTAATATTGATGAAGATAAGACGTCGCTGTGGTTTAATATTGATGAAGATAAGACGACGCTGTGGTTTAATATTGATGAAGATAAGACGACGCTGTGGTTTAATATTGATGAAGATGACGCTGTGGTTTAATATTGATGAAGATAAGACGACGCTGTGGTTTAATATTGATGAAGATAAGACGACGCTGTGGTTTAATATTGATGAAGATAAGACGACGCTGTGGT
Organism: Oncorhynchus keta; assembly: GCF_023373465.1. Taxonomy (NCBI): domain Eukaryota; kingdom Metazoa; phylum Chordata; class Actinopteri; order Salmoniformes; family Salmonidae; genus Oncorhynchus; species Oncorhynchus keta. Next base: position 11,871,986 of record NC_068435.1, read on the forward strand.
TTAATATTGATGAAGATAAGACGACGCTGTGGTTTAATATTGATGAAGATAAGACGACGCTGTGGTTTAATATTGATGAAGATAAGACGACGCTGTGGTTTAATATTGATGAAGATAAGACGACGCTGTGGTTTAATATTGATGAAGATAAGACGACGCTGTGGTTTAATATTGATGAAGATAAGACGTCGCTGTGGTTTAATATTGATGAAGATAAGACGACGCTGTGGTTTAATATTGATGAAGATAAGACGACGCTGTGGTTTAATATTGATGAAGATAAGACGACGCTGTGGTTTAATATTGATGAAGATAAGACGACGCTGTGGTTTAATATTGATGAAGATAAGACGACGCTGTGGTTTAATATTGATGAAGATAAGACGATCCCTGCAGCTCAGCTGAATCTCAAATGGTTCCATCAGTAGAAGGCCTGGTACAGTAAGTGGTAATCTCATCACTGGCCTCAGTGAAATGAATACATTAAGGTGTGTGTGTGTGTGTGTGTGTGTGTGTGTGTGTGTGTGTGTGTGTGTGTGTGTGTGTGTGTGTGTGTGTGTGTGTGTGTGTGTGTGTGTGTGTGTGTGTGTGTGTGTGTGTGTGTGTAATGGAACACATGGTGAATTGGACATATGTGTGTAATAGTATGATAGACAGGATGATCATGATACTCTGTTTCCACGTTCTGCCAGAGGCTAATGTACACCCATCAGCTTGATGATAAGTAACGATTAGATCTTATTTAGCACAGGCTAAATCCTAGAGGAAAACCTGGTTCAGTCTGCTTTCCACCAGACACTGGGAGACGAATCCACCTTTCAGCAGGACAATAACCTAAAACACAAGGACAAATCTACACTGGAGTTGCTCACCAAGAAGACAGTGAATGTTCAAGAGTGGCCGAGTTCCAGTGTTGACTTCAATCTACTTGAATCCTGCAAATGGTTGTTGAGCAATGATTAACAACCCATTTGACAGAGCTTGAAGAATTTTAAAATAATAACAGGCAAATGTTGTACAATCCAGGTGTGGAAAGTTCTTAGAGATTTACCCAGAAACCCTCACAGCTGTAATCCCTGCAAATAGTGATTCTAACATGTATTGACTCAGCGGGTGTGAATACTTAGTGAAATGAGAAATACATTTGCAAACATTTCTAAAAACACGTTTTCACTTTGTCATGAGTAGAAACATCTATTTAACCCATTTTGAATTCAGGCTGTAACACAACGATGTGTCAAGAGGTATGAATACTTTCTGAAGGCTCATTGTACTTTATCTGTGCTGCTCTTTTCTGCTTTACCCACTGATCTGGTCTAGTCTGCTCTGGTCTAGTATGGTCTGGTCTAGTATGGTCTGGTCTAGTCTGCTCTGGTCTAGTATGGTCTGGTCTAGTATGGTCTGGTCTAGTATGGTCTGGTCTAGTATGGTCTAGTATGGTCTGGTCTAGTCTGCTCTGGTCTAGTATGGTCTGGTCTAGTATGGTCTGGTCTAGTATGGTCTGGTCTAGTATGGTCTGGTCTAGTATGGTCTGGTCTAGTCTGCTCTGGTCTAGTATGGTCTGGTCTAGTATGGTCTGGTCTAGTATGGTCTAGCATGGTCTGGTCTAGTCTGCTCCGGTCTAGTATGGTCTGGTCTAGTATGGTCTGGTCTGGTCTAGTATGGTCTAGTATGGTCTGGTCTAGTCTGCTCCGGTCTAGTATGGTCTGGTCTAGTATGGTCTGGTCTAGTATGGTCTGGTCTAGTCTGCTCTGGTCTAGTATGGTCTGGTCTAGTCTGCTCCGGTCTAGTATGGTCTGGTCTAGTATGGTCTGGTCTAGTATGGTCTGGTCTAGTATGGTCTGGTCTGGTCTAGTATGGTCTGGTCTAGTATGGTCTGGTCTAGCATGGTCTGGTCTAGTATGGTCTGGTCTAGCATGGTCTGGTCTAGCATGGTCTGGTCTAGTATGCTCTGGTCTAGTATGGTCTGGTCTGGTCTAGTCTAGTATGGTCTGGTCTAGTATGGTCTGGTATGGTCTGGTCTGGTCTAGTATGGTCTGGTATAGTATGGTCTGGTCTAGTATGGTCTGGTCTAGTATGATCTGGTCTAGTATGGTTTGATCTGGTCTAGTATGGTCTAGTCTAGTATGGTCTGGTCTAGTATGGTCTGGTCTAGTATGATCTGGTATGGTCTGGTCTGGTCTGGTCTGGTATGGTCTGGTCTGGTCTAGTATGGTATGGTCTGGTCTGGTCTAGTATGGTCTGGTCTGGTCTAGTATGGTCTGGTATGGTCTGGTCTAGTATGGTCTGGTATGGTCTGGTCTAGTATGGTATGGTCTGGTCCAGTATGGTATGGTCTGGTCTGGTCTAGTATGGTCTGGTATGGTCTGGTCTAGTATGGTCTGGTATGGTCTGGTCGACTATGGTCTGGTATGGTCTGGTCTAGTATGGTCTGGTCTGGTCTAGTATGGTCTGGTCTAGTATGGTCTGGTATGGTCTGGTCTGGTCTAGTATGGTCTGGTCTGGTCTAGTATGGTCTGGTCTAGTATGGTCTGGTGTGGTCTGATCTAGTATGGTCTGGTCTAGTATGGTCTGATCTGATCTAGTCTGGTCTAGTATGGTCTGGTATGGTCTGGTCTGGTATGGTCTGGTCTAGTATGGTCTGGTCTAGTATGGTCTGGTCTGGTATGGTCTGGTATGGTCTGGTCTAGTATGGTCTGGTCTAGTATGGTCTAGTATGGTCTGGTATGGTCTGGTCTGGTCTGGTCTAGTATGGTCTAGTATGGTCTGGTCTAGTATGGTCTAGTATGGTCTGGTCTAGTATGGTCTGGTCTAGTATGGTCTGGTCTGGTCTAGTATGGTCTGGTCTGGTCTAGTATGGTCTGGTCTAGTATGGTCTGGTCTAGCATGGTCTGGTCTAGTATGGTCTGGTCTAGCATGGTCTGGTCTAGTATGGTCTGGTCTAGTATGGTCTGGTCTAGTATGGTCTGGTCTGGTCTAGTCTAGTATGGTCTGGTCTAGTATGGTCTGGTATGGTCTGGTCTGGTCTAGTATGGTCTGGTATAGTATGGTCTGGTCTAGTATGGTCTGGTCTAGTATGGTCTGGTCTGGTCTGGTCTGGTCTGGTCTAGTATGGTCTGGACTAGTATGGTCTAGTCTGGTCTGTTCTAGTATGGTCTGGTCTGGTCTGGCCTAGTATGGTTTGGTATGGTCTGGCCTAGTATGGTCTGGTATGGTCTGTCGAGTATGGTTTGGTCTGGTTTGGTCTGGTATGGTCTGGTATGGTCTGGTCTAGTATGGTCTGGTCTGGTATGGTCTGGTCTAGTATGGTCTGGTCTAATATGGTCTGGTATGGTCTGGTCTGGTCTGGTCTAGTATGGTCTGGTCTAGTATGGTCTGGTATGGTCTGGTCTGGTCTAGTATGGTCTGGTCTGGTCTAGTATGGTCTGGTCTAGTATGGTCTGGTGTGGTCTGATCTAGTATGGTCTGGTCTAGTATAGTCTGATCTGATCTAGTCTGGTCTAGTATGGTCTGGTATGGTCTGGTCTGGTATGGTCTGGTCTAGTATGGTCTGGTCTAGTATGGTCTGGTCTGGTATGGTATGGTCTAGTATGGTCTGGTCTAGTATGGTCTAGTATGGTCTGGTATGGTCTGGTCTGGTCTGGTCTAGTATGGTCTAGTATGGTCTGGTCTAGTATGGTCTAGTATGGTCTGGTCTAGTATGGTCTGGTCTAGTATGGTCTGGTATGGTCTGGTATGGTCTGGTCTAGTATGGTCTGGTCTGGTATGGTCTGGTCTGGTATGGTCTGGTCTAGTATGATCTGGTCTAGTATGGTCTGGTCTAGTATGGTTTGATCTGGTATGGTCTAGTCTAGTATGGTCTGGTCTAGTATGGTCTGGTCTAGTATGATCTGGTATGGTCTGGTCTGGTCTGGTCTGGTCTGGTCTAGTATGGTCTGGTCTGGTATGGTCTGGTCTGGTCTAGTATGGTATGGTCTGGTCTGGTTAAGTATGGTCTGGTCTGGTATGGTCTGGTCTAGTATGGTCTGGTATGGTCTGGTCTAGTATGGTCTGGTATGGTCTGGTCTAGTATGGTATGGTCTGGTCCAGTATGGTATGGTCTGGTCTGGTCTGGTATGGTCTGGTCTAGTATGGTCTGGTATGGTCTGGTCGACTATGGTCTGGTATGGTCTGGTCGACTATGGTCTGGTATGGTCTGGTCTGGTCTGGTCTAGTATGGTCTGGTCTGGTCTAGTATGGTCTGGTCTAGTATGGTCTGGTATGGTCTGGTCTGGTCTAGTATGGTCTGGTCTGGTCTAGTATGGTCTGGTCTAGTATGGTCTGGTGTGGTCTGATCTAGTATGGTCTGGTCTAGTATGGTCTGATCTGATCTAGTCTGGTCTAGTATGGTCTGGTATGGTCTGGTCTGGTATGGTCTGGTCTAGTATGGTCTGGTCTAGTATGGTCTGGTCTGGTATGGTCTGGTATGGTCTGGTCTAGTATGGTCTGGTCTAGTATGGTCTGGTATGGTCTGGTATGGTCTGGTCTGGTCTAGTATGGTCTGGTCTAGTATGGTCTAGTATGGTCTGGTCTAGTATGGTCTGGTCTAGTATGGTCTGGTATGGTCTGGTCTAGTATGGTCTGGTCTGGTATGGTCTGGTCTGGTATGGTCTGGTCTAGTATGGTCTGGTCTAGTATGGTCTGGTCTAGTATGGTCTGGTCTAGTATGATCTGGTCTAGTATGGTTTGATCTGGTATGGTCTAGTCTAGTATGGTCTGGTCTAGTATGGTCTGGTCTAGTATGATCTGGTATGGTCTGGTCTAGTATGGTCTGGTCTGGTATGGTCTGGTCTAGTATGGTCTGGTATGGTCTGGTCTAGTATGGTATGGTCTGGTCCAATATGGTATGGTCTGGTCTGGTCTAGTATGGTCTGGTATGGTCTGGTCTAGTATGGTCTGGTATGGTCTGGTCGACTATGGTCTGGTATGGTCTGGTCGACTATGGTCTGGTATGGTCTGGTCTAGTATGGTCTGGTCTGGTCTAGTATGGTCTGGTCTAGTATGGTCTGGTATGGTCTGGTCTGGTCTAGTATGGTCTGGTCTGGTCTAGTATGGTCTGGTCTAGTATGGTCTGGTGTGGTCTGATCTAGTATGGTCTGGTCTAGTATGGTCTGATCTGATCTAGTCTGGTCTAGTATGGTCTGGTATGGTCTGGTCTGGTATGGTCCGGTCTAGTATGGTCTGGTCTAGTATGGTCTGGTCTGGTATGGTCTGGTATGGTCTGGTCTAGTATGGTCTGGTCTAGTATGGTCTAGTATGGTCTGGTATGGTCTGGTCTGGTCTGGTCTAGTATGGTCTGGTCTAGTATGGTCTAGTATGGTCTGGTCTAGTATGGTCTGGTCTAGTATGGTCTGGTATGGTCTGGTCTAGTATGGTCTGGTCTGGTCTGGTCTGGTCTGGTATGGTCTGGTCTAGTATGGTCTGGTCTAGTATGGTCTGGTCTAGTATGGTCTGGTCTAGTATGGTCTGGTCTAGTATGGTTTGATCTGGTATGGTCTAGTCTAGTATGGTCTGGTCTAGTATGGTCTGGTCTAGTATGGTCTGATCTGGTATGGTCTGGTCTGGTATGGTCTGGTCTGGTATGGCGTGCTACATTCTACACTCAAAAAGCAAGTAATGTAAGGATTTTCAGTCTATAACTGTGAAATAAGAATGGCAGCTGCATGTCTGAGTCTGCTTCTTGCAGGTGTGTAACAACCGGTATAATTAGGGAATAATTGGGTGAACTCTTTGAAGAATTAAAGAATGCACACAGCTCTTTCCAGTATCAGTTAGGTTGTCTTTAAATGCATAATGAATGAGGGATTAATTTAACATAATGAATGAGGGATTAATTTAACATAATGAATGAGGGATTAACTAAACGTATCGCATGAGGGATTAACAAAATGTAACACATGTGGGATTAACTAAATGTAACGCATGTGGGATTAACTAAATGTAACGCATGTGGGATTAACTAAATGTAACGCATGTGGGATTAACTAAATGTAACGCATGTGGGATTAACTAAATGTAACGCATGTGGGATTAACTAAATGTAACGCATGTGGGATTAACTAAACATTGAAGCATGCTCTTAATGCAAGACTAATGCTGTTGGTTGGTGACGTTCTGCATATCGGTTTCGACATCGATACAGCGTACCAGTTACATTGAAATAACGTGGAAACGACATCAAGTTACATTGAAATAACGTTACATTAAACTAACATAAAAACAACGGTGACTTTAGTGTACTAAATCTGCCCATGCCCCCACCGTCATTGCTGTTTTAAAGCCACACCCACTGTACCCAAAGCCACACCCACTGTACCCAAAGCCACACCCACTGTACCCAAAGCCACACCCACTGTACCCAAAGCCACACCCACTGGGTGCAGTTCAGTAGTCCTTAAGATGAAATGGAAACGACATTGACTCAACCAGTGTATGCCCAGTGGGGTTACCAAGAAGGAATCTGTTTTGACACTGTGGGCGGAAAGGAGCCTCTAAAATCCTAAATTAAATGTATCCCTTCGACTCAATTTACATTTTATTTATACAGTGCTTTTTTATCCTGTCATTCGTCACACAGAACAAACCGTTTGAGATGGGAAACCAGGGTTGTGTTCATTAGGCACGAAACTGATGAAAATTATCCAACCGGAGTGAAACAGGGAGGTATTTTCTGATCTTGTGCAATAGGAAAGACTAATTTTTCAGTGTTTTGCTAGGGTGTGCCCTAATGAACATAGCCCAGACCTAAACACCCCGCCCCATAAGTGCGAGCCCAGGGCGACAGAGGCAGCAGGGGGAACTCCTTGCTGTCTGTTGAATATCAAATGTCCACTCTCCGCTGTAATCCGCTGTCTGGTCTAGTATGGTCTAGTATGGTCTGATCTGATCTAGTCTGGTCTAGTATGGTCTGGTATGGTCTGGTCTGGTATGGTCCGGTCTAGTATGGTCTGGTCCAGTATGGTCTGGTCTGGTATGGTCTGGTATGGTCTGGTCTAGTATGGTCTGGTCTAGTATGGTCTAGTATGGTCTGGTATGGTCTGGTCTGGTCTGGTCTAGTATGGTCTGGTCTAGTATGGTCTAGTATGGTCTGGTCTAGTATGGTCTGGTCTAGTATGGTCTGGTATGGTCTGGTCTAGTATGGTCTGGTCTGGTATGGTCTGGTCTGGTATGGTCTGGTCTAGTATGGTCTGGTCTAGTATGGTCTGGTCTAGTATGGTCTGGTCTAGTATGGTCTGGTCTAGTATGGTCTGGTCTAGTATGGTCTGGTCTGGTATGGTCTGGTCTAGTATGGTCTGGTCTCGTATGGTCTGATCTGGTATGGTCTGGTCTGGTATGGTCTGGTCTGGTATGGCGTGCTACATTCTACACTCAAAAAGCAAGTAATG